>NC_142156.1:13907807-14057961 GCF_024610735.1 Ursus americanus | reverse complement strand
TCAGGATAGAGTGGCATTGTTTTGTATCAGTTTCTGGCTTTCTAGCTTGGCTGGGCTGGGGGAACAAAGAAGGCTTCATGCAGGACAAAAGCGCACTGTTTCACCTAATGAGGAACAGTTGAGAGGTCTGGAGACAGCACCCCATCAGTGAGGGACAGAGGGCGGCAGAAGAGAGGCTGTGGGGCCCGCCTAATGAAGACCAGTTGAGAGGTGCCGGCCAGACACCAGACTCGCCTTTCTTTGTGAGCCCCCAACACCACCCCCTCCCACCTCCCCTGTCTCAAGAGGCTTGGCCCTCCTTCCAGTGAGAGAGAGACATGCTCAGATTCATCTGTCACAGTGACGGGTCCTGACCTTGTGACCTCTTGAGCCGTGCCCTCCGGCCTCTGGATTTGACCTTTCCAAAGAGCCCCCCGTCCTCGGCCAGAAGGTCCCTATTGACGACCTGCTAGCGGCCACCTGCTGAAGCTGCCCCTGAGAATAAAAGCCAGCAAATGGTTCACCGGGGACTCTTTGAGGCTTTGCTGGATGGAGTGCTGTGTCCGGGGCCCATGAACCAATCTCCCTAATTGTCTGTCACAAGATGCCTTTCCGCTTCCTTTCAGGACCGGGAGCTTCGTTGAACTTGGGGGCTTGTAAAAAGCACCACTGTGCGACCAAGAGAGAAGGGAAGAGTTGCCGGGAGGGTCTCTGATGTCCCTGGCTGGCCTCCAGGCCCAGCTGGCAAGAGGACAGCATGGGCAGGCAGGGAGTTGAGCTGGAAGGATTTTACTCTCCCAGCGCATGAACTTCCAGAAACCCAGCTGGCTTCTGCAGAAGGTCCCACGTTTGGGCCTGCCCGGGAACAAAGTGCTCTATAATCAGGCCCGTGTTTATCCAGATTATCGATGAGTCCCCCCATAGGGCAATGGAGATGTTGTATCATACATAATCGCCCTTTATGTTTTAACATGGTGAAATATTGGTGATTTCATATGGTTTAAACTATAACTGAATTTGGATAAATTGGATCTTCTCTAAAAAAAGAAGTGACGGTATGCCAGTCATCTATTGCCGTATAACAGTTTTCCTCCAACTGGAGAGGCTTAAAGAGGCAAACATTGATCATCTCACAGTTTCCATGAGTCAGGAATTTGGGAGCTGCCTAGCTGAGCAGGTCTGCCTCGAGGTCTCTCTTGAGGGTCTAGTCAAGATGTCAGCTGGGGCCGTGATCTCATCTGAAGGCTTGGCTGGGGTGGGAGGATCCACTCCCAAGGTGGTTCGCTCATAGGGCTGTTGGCAGGAGCGTCATCAGTCCCTTGCCAAATGGGTCTCCCCACAGGGCTGCTTGACTGTCCCCACAATGTGGTGGCTGGCTTCTCTCAGAATGAATGATCCAGGAGACAGAGTGAGAAGGAAGCTGCATTATCTTTTGTGAACCTATTCTTGGAAGTCATACTCTGGCATTTCCAGAACATCCTATTGGTTGCACAAGTCAGCCCTGTTCAACACAGGAGTGGAGCATACACGTCTGTGAGTACCCAAAGGCAAAGGTCATTGGGTCCCACAGAGGGTCAATGCCATGTGATGGTTTACTGCTCCTCTGGCCACTTCCTCCCCATACTTCTGGATGTATCTTGATATAATTTGAAGGCTAAGTCTTCTTGTTACCTCTCTCCCCCTGCCTCCAGTCTGTTAAATAGGGGTCTGGTTAGCCAAGAGCTCTTACAACCTGTAGCTGGAGAATAGCAGGGACAGACAGTGTGGGCAAGCACGGACGTTCTTCACTGTTTGGCTTCTAACATGTTGGTGCCCAGATCGTCATTTAAGGGAATTTCAAGTCTGGCAAGAGGAGCATTAGTATAGCATGTATTTTTGTAATTAATTTATTAATACGGTTAAACCTCCCAAGAAATTCTGGCTTATACATTTTTCTACCGGCAGCCATATAAATGACCCACTAAGCACTGAACAAGAAAGTGAGAGCTGTTAATATTTATCAGGTGTTTACTGCATGCCGGACCCTTGGCTGAGGGTTTTGCCTGCCTGATCTCATTTGATTCTCATGATAGCCCTGGACTGTGGGCACTGTTACTGTCCGAGTTCATAGAAAATGAGATTCAGAAAGGTTGAAGCTCAACCATGTTCACAGGGCTGTCAAGAATCAGGATTTGAAAGCAACGGTGTGATTTTGGAGTCTGAACTTCTAACAATGGTAATGAACCAGTTTGAATGAAGGGGCAGGGAGGTTCGAATAGATGGCCCTTCATATCCATTCTGTGCTATGATTCAGTGCTTCCAGACTTGGTTCCTCTATGCAGGCTAGGTTCTCTGGAGGCTGATGCTGAGACAGAGATTAGCACACAGGAAGTGTCTTAGGGACAGCTCTTGGGATCCACACCCATGGAGAGGAGGGGAGAAAAGCCAGGATGAGTTGGAGGAAGAAAGTGAGGTGCAGCGCTGTTCTGGGGATAGCCTCAGCCAAACCCATGGTGCACTCCAGAGCTGAGGCTGGCCCTTCATAGATGCCCCGAGTTGAGGGGAGGAGTCTAGTTTTTTAAGTCGTCCTGATCAGTCACTGAGTGTGACCTTCTTCCATCTTGGAAGTCCCCAAAGAGGGCTGATTCCTGAGGACCACCTCTCAGCAGAAGTTCCAACAATGATGGGAAGAAATGCTTTATTTCTGAAGGGGGACCCGGGTGGTACCTCACCACATTCTGTGTCAGTTTCTGATCTAATTGAGAAAGTCATACATAGCCACATAGACTCATAGACGTACAGACACCTACAGGCACACCTGCACTCAGAATCGGCAATTCCAGGTGACGCTAGATTGTAGTCATAAGAGCTCACCTGCGTGTTCGGAAGAAGGGAAAGATACATTAGAGAGTTTCACGGAAGTTTCTTTCCTTGGAATTGCCCCCCGTGATCAGTGCTGAACCCCTCGACTTCTACCCTTGGCACAGATCCATCCCCCTGACAGAATACCTCCACACGCGGTACACAGTGCAACAATATATACGCGGAGTCACAACAGGACACACAGCATGTATCACACCCAGTGTATATCGGACACAGATACAGTCCATTTGCACACACACTCTTACGGGTACATCCAATAGCCGCACATATGTGTTCCCCATGCACAACACACACATGCCCATTCCCACACAACGCACAGCTACAGTACCCGACGTACCGTCATGCACACACGAACACAGACATGGAGTTGGTCTAAAGTCTGAGCAGATCTCTTCAAGATGAAATTGACATGCTATTCTGAAATGCTGTGAAAATGGCCCCCTTACAGGGAGGTACATGGCGAACTAGACAAATGTATGGGACCAGTTGAGGCACATCTTACGTCCTGTGCCCTCCCTGGGGTGTAAGATGCCCATTGAGGAGAATATTGGGCAGAGTTCTGGTTCCATGATTCACTTTCTCTCTCTCTGTCTCCCTCTCCCCCCACCTTCCTTATCCTCTCAGTAGTTGAGTGAGTGTTGGATAGACAGGTGATGCTCTGTCACATTGCCAGGACACACACACACACACACACACACACACACACACACACACACCCCAGTGGTGGAAGAGAATTCTAGGAAAGGGGGAGAAGGAAGAATTCTTGCCTTTCCCCTCTGATGTCCCTTCATCTGAGCCACCGCTGTCCTCACCACCTCCACACTGGGCACCTTGTCTCCGAGCCTAGTTGTCAGTAGGAGGAGAGTGTGGAGAAAGACTGCCAGGCACGGCGAAGGCCTCTGTAGTAATTGCCAGTCAGCCTCTTACCCGGGAGCAGACACTTTGTAAGTCTGAAGGGGCCGTATCAGATCGAATAAAGCTGCCTCCTTGGCGTCACCCATGGTTGGAACAGTGCTTTCTCTTCCCTTTCTGGTCTTTTCTGTGATCACTGAGCTCTTTCTTCCCCTTTCTGGCTTCCCTGAACCCTCTCGCTTTGCCTGCTCAATGTTCATTGTTTGGGACAGGTCGTCCCCTGTTCCCCATACCTCAAGATCACCCCTCTTCTCTCTCTGGAAGATCGCTCCTGACTGTGGGCTGCCCATGTGTGATTTCACCCTGCATTTTTCATGAAGGGCTTCTTTCTATCCCCAAGCCCCATTTCAGCAGTCTCCTCCTTCTTTCCTACAGCCCATAACTCTTAGGCTAGGGGATTAACATGGTGATTTATCTGCAAAACTCCTTGAGTGAGGGATGAGGAGGGAGGAAAGCCCACAGAGACCCTTGTCCCTGAATATTGAGTGGTTATTCTGTACATGTAGCAAATGATAAAACAAGCTCTAGGGGTCTGGGATGGGGGGTGGTGGTGGTGACTGGATGGTTTGGGTTCAGTCAGGGGATATTGTCATTCTGGAATGTTCCAAGATTTCCTCCCCATCCTCTACCCAACCCATGCTGATAGTCGGGCCTACTTTTGTAAGCAGTCTAACTCTCAATGTAACGAGTGTTCCCCCATCTCATCTACCTTCTCTCAAGACCCCCTCACCCCATGGCAGTATCTGTTGGTTCTGCTAGAAATCACATGACCATCCTTAGCAGCAGCATTGGATGAAGGACTAATGAAGCCGTCTTCCTGTATCACCTATCGAGGAAGAGGTGACAAAGAAAATAGGAAGAAGGGATGGAAACAGAAAGCATGATCAGAGTCTCTCCTCAGCCTGACTTTGGCCATGATAGTTATAATTTGAGATTAATACCCTTAGTGAATTCTGTACGGAGGCCTCTATATATCACTACCTGAAGCTCTTCCTGTTGTAAATTCCCTTTCTACTAGTTGGGAAGTACTAATCCAGTGACACTCACTGACTCTTGGATGGCTCAGTAGCCCATGCCACCTGTAAGCTGGCCAGCCTCAAACAAGGGCACGGTTTGCCAGTGTAACATACAGAAGGGCTGAAGGCCTGTTTCCTCATGTCTCTTTAGCCTCCACGTATTATTGGCATGTCGAGGTCTCCAGAACATCAGGGAAGAGTGAGGTGGCAATGCCTTTTGGATATGGTAAAAGTGCACAAAGAATGCGTGGAGGGAAACTGACGCACCTAGATCTTGTGGTCCCTTATCAGGATTGAGGCACAAGTTGGAGACCCCTAAGAAAAGGAGAAGTGTGTTGTGCTGGGGTAGGGCTGAGAGCCTCTGGGACCTGTCTGTTGATCTGCATAAAGGCTGGAGGAGCTGGGGAAGCTGAGATAAGGAAGAAATACAAATAAATCCGTGAGAGTAGAGAACTTGGTAAGGTGGTGATGGAGATAGGTCACCCCCACCCTCCCTGCCATCCTCCCTTCATTCCAGCTGTTGGCTCAAAAGACTTCCGTGCGACATGCTATAATGAAGCTCAGAGTTCACCAAAAGAGTCCTTGCCCCAGATTTTCAATCCCCCATGGTTTAACCCTCTCCACTTAAAGCACTCCCCCAATGCCTTTTATTGCCTCTGTTTCAAAAAGTGTCAACAAGCCATTGGAGATCAATACACATTAGTCCATCTGTTTTCACATTGAGGCACCACCTTCGGCATATGTCTTGCAATTGATTAATTACCTTAGGCACTGCCATTCTGATGTTGAGTTGGAATTCTTTTGCCTGATCTGCAGCCATAATTTAACTTGGAACCAACCAACTTTTCCATAACAGACTCTGGTGGAACGATGCTTCTCCCCGGGGTGGGCCAAACCACAGAATAAGGTAGCGTGCTCCGATCCCGAGGGAGAGAACCAGAACTATTTCTCTGGTTCCCTCACTTGGTCATCCTTTTGGGTACCACTGGCTACTCAAAGTCTAGCCCAATGCAAATCCATTCATTACACAAGCTTTCGCAGAACCATTTCCCTTCTCGAGCTGGATGCCATGGCAGCTCATAGAATTTGGCTGATGAGCGGTGTGTGATGAAATCGGGGAGAACGAATTCAGGTGTTGTCTCCCCAAATGCATTGAGCTAGCTATTGATGATTGGACTCTGGAGGGCACCGGCGACTATGCTCCCATAAACAGCATTTGCTGTCTAAGCTATACTGGCACTGTATCGGGACTGTTTCTCCGTGCTCCAGCCATTAAATCCTGACACCCGTTCCTGACAGTAATTCTGACATGGAGTCAGATGACTGGGATCTGGGCTCTTTCCACGGTTGAGTGTGTGGATGCCAAAGTACAAATTACTGAAGGTTCACCAAAACCGCACCACGAAACCCTTAATTATCCACGTCTGCCAAGAGCATTTTAGCACAGATAATACAGAAATGAATACCCAAGGTGTCATTTATCTTTGGTTTTGGATTATGTGCTATGACCGATTCTTTTTGCATCAGAGTTTCCATACCCCATATTGTTGTTATTGCTATGATTTTTACATAAAGTCACAGCATTGTAGACTTGCAGAACCAGAAAGCGGTTGAGGGATTTATTAGTCTCGTGATTTTCATTTTTTTTTATGTTAAAAAAAGTTTTTTTTGAGAGAGAAAGAGTGCAAGCAGTGGAGAGGGGCAGAGGGAGAGGGAGAGAAAGAATCTTAAGCAGGCTCCATGCCCAGCGTGGAATTCAATGCAGAGCCCAACACGGGGCTCAATCTCACGACCCTGAGATCATGACCTGAGCCGAAATCATGAGTCGGACGCTCAACTGACTGAGCCAGCTCGGTGCCCCAAGTCTCATGATTTTCAGACTGTATTCAATAAAGATCTGGCGTTCTGGAGAAGAGCCCTGGGCAGGAAAGGGAAGACAAATGGATGCAGGTCTCCCATTATACAGATAGAAAAACTGAGTCCCAGGGAGGGGGTGAGAAATTCCGAGCTGGTTAGTACCGGAACTGGAGCTAGAACTTTGATCTTCTGATTCTTAGAGAAAACAAATACCTGTAACTAAGATTTAAGAGAACGATTCCAAAAAAATGTACACTAGTCTCAAAAACTGACCCATAGACCTTATAGAGCTTTCAAAGGTTTGGTCCAAGAATTATACTATAAAGATTTCAAATATAGTATGTTTAATAGAAATTTTAGAAATTTTAGTTATCGCCTACTTTACTTTATCAGGGTTGACCTGCAAATTGGAGTTACAAAAATGCAGAAGACAAGCATGCCGGGCAGACAGTGTGTGTGTGTGTGTGTGTGTGTGTGTGTGTGTGTGTGTGTGTAACAGTGAAAGCCATAAAGACTCAGAGACACATTAAACAGAATGTCGTAGGATGGATAGATAGAATAAGAGCTCAGAGATTTGTTTTTTGTTTTTTTGTTTTTAAAGAGGAAGAGCATAAGTGGGGTGTTGGGGGGAAGAGCAAAGGGAGAGAGAATCTTTTTTTTTTTTAAAGATTTTATTTATTTATTTATTTGATAGAGAGACAGCCAGCGAGAGAGGGAACACAAGCAGGGGGAGTGGGAGAGGAAGAAGCAGGCTCCCGGCACAGCAGGGAGCCCGATGCGGGGCTTGATCCCAGGACCCTGGGATCACACCCTGAGCCAAAGGCAGACACTTAACAACTGAGCCACTCAGGCACCCCAGGGAGAGAGAATCTTAAGCAGACTCCACATTCAGCATGGAGCCTGATGTGGGGCTCGATCTCATGACCCTGAGACCATGACCTGAGCTTAACTGACTGAGCCACCCTGGCCCCCAAAGACAGAGATTTGTAATAGAAGTTTGAAAAGGCAAAAGTAGAGACAGCCTCCCAGGCAATCTATAACCCCCAGGATAAGAGCTCAGGCTCTGGGGTGAGAAAGCTCTAGATTGTCACCCTGTTTCTTCTACTGTCTATGAGTACATGATTTAGGGGGAGACACACACTTCTTCAAAGTATACCTTCCTCTTCGGTAAAATACATTAATTAACAGTACCTTTCTCAGAGGTTTGCATTGAGAATTGCATGAGATAATATATATTAAAGGGTTTAGTAGAATGCCCAGCACCTGCTTAGTATTTAAGAAATGGAGGTCATTAGTATTTTGATTATTTCTACTTTTATTACTATTATTACCCAATGATATGCCAGTTATACAAAACTGAAAATGTCCCATAAGGGACATTTCTATTTCTGTCCCTGTTTTTCAACCCTTGTTTTGAATCAGGAATTCTTAGACTTTCTATACATGTCTCCAGGTAGCCCAGAAGTGATTTTCAAATACAGCAGCTTCTCAAAGGCAGGATAGCATTGCTATTATTGCTTTGCTTCTTGAGAGCAAGAAAATATACCCAGAGTAATGCAAGAATGGTAATTATAACTCTATTCCGAGTTCCTGGATGTATGGTGTTCTCCCGCTGCTTGGAGAAAAATTCTTTCATCTTTTATTTTTATTTATTTTTTTAAAAGATTTTATTTATTTATTTAACAGAGATAGCCAGCGAGAGAGGGAACACAAGCAGGGGGAGTGGGAGAGGAAGAAGCAGGCTCATAGCGGAGGAGCCCGATGTGGGGCTCGATCCCACAACGCCGGGATCCCGCCCTGAGCTGAAGGCAGGCGCTTAACCGCTGTGCCACCCAGGCGCCCCTCTTTCATCTTTTAGATGCAGCTGATGGCAATGATTTTCACCAAGTTGTCCCTGGCAGTTAATAAGGGGGATTTGGATTCAGGGAGGGGACAGGAGAAGGGAGAAAGAAACTAATATTTGCTTCCCTTATGTCAGACCCTTTACATGATTCATTTCATCAGCTCTTTAAAATAATCCTGTGATTCACATCTCCGAGTTACAGGCATGAGACTTTAAGAGATGATGTTCTTGCCTGACGCGCGGCACAACCAGAAAGTATCAGGGGGTTGGGTGCCATGCCAACCCGAGAGTTCAGTCTCCCCAGGAAGGAATGTGAAGAAAAATAACAAAGGTGGCGGCACCCTGAAAACCCAGGATGGATTTTCAGGGTGCGGCTCCAGGAGCTGCTCGGTCAAGTGAATGCCGTAGCCACCGCCACCCCCCCCCCCGAGATTTGTTTTTTTTTTTGCCTTATTTTGTCTGTACAGACCAAGAAAGCACCCCAGCCGAGAGAAAGCTTCCAAACATACGAACCCCAAGTTTACCCAGCCAGGGAGCATCCAAAAGACCAATAATTCCCTGGCTCCTTAATTTGGCTGGGAATCCTTCTCTTTGGTAATCGCTCCAGTATTCCCCACCCCCCTCCCATTTTCCTTTTTCTCACATGTCACCCTTGGCATGATGCCGTGCCACCCAGCTCCCACAACAGAAAGGATATGTGATTTCCCCCAGAGCCAAATTCCTTGGGTGTTAAAGTTGCGTCTTCTTAAAAAAGGTTGGTGGTGGCTTAGCCACAGAAGGATGGATCTGATGCTTGCGCTCCTCGCTGGGAAGGCGCCTGTGGGATGGTGTCACCTGTCACTGGGAGACAAAGAAAGTCGTGTTCCGCCACTCTGTGAATGGCAACTCTGTTGGAGTCCCTGACCTTGTTTGTTCAAATCCTGCCTCTTGTCTGACAGGGTGCAGGCGTGGCTTTTTTGTTTTGTTTTGTTTTGTTTTGTTTTGTTTTGTTTTGTTTGTTTTCTTATAGGCTCTTTTCCAGATTTCTTTTGTGAACACTGATCCTCGCAACAGAGATTGGGGGTTTTAGGATACCTGTTTCTAGAAGCTTCCATGATTTCATCTGTCCGCTTGTTGCTCCTAAGACGATGGACTTCACACAATAGAGGGATTTATGACTCTACCCAGCAGCTTTCATAGAGTTAGCAGATTGTATGAGGAGACATCGTTTCTCTTTCGTCTGTACCAGAATTTTAGGGTGTGAAGAAACCATGCCTGGCCGTATTGAGCTGCTTACCTTCCGTCAGCCTGCAGATAAATGAGAACGAGTTTTATTTAAAGCAAACAAACAATAATAATTATGAAGAACATGGTATTCAAAGTTCCAGGTTCGAACCCTGCCCCCTCCTGCCCTGTATCCTTACTTGTTACGTGGACTTGATGGGTTTAAGTCACCTCTTTGATATTCAGGTTATTCAAATTTTTTTTGAGGATGCAATGAGATCAGGTGTTTAAGAGGTATTGGCTCATAGGACGTGCTTAGTAAGAGTGTTGACCGGCGAGAACAATGATTTCTTCACCCAGCCCCATGGGAAGTAGTTGGTCAGTTTGATGGTAAAGGTAACCAAGAATAGGGGTGGCCAGTTCATTTTCTTGCAAATAGTCTGCACTTTAGAGAGAAAATGGTCGTTCTCACCTCACACCAGTGTCTCCTCCTCTTGTTTCTTCCAGTGTACCCTTTGTCTTTCTTTAGAGCTTTGCACATGCTGTTCCATCCACCCGGGGCCACTCTTCCCTTACTTTGCTCACCTCATGAGCTCTTCTTTTTATTCCCCAGGCCTCGGTTTAGATATCTCCATCTTTTTCTACCCTTCTCCACCCAACCCTGGTGACCTCCCTCTTTGTGGTCTCCTGCACCCTCTACTCACCCACCTCACAACACTTAACCTATCCTGTTGCCACTGATTTCCATGCCCCTCTTTCCCACCAGAGCTCAAGATCTGGAGGGACCAGAGCCTGGGTGTTCTTCACTCTTGGATCCCCAGCCCAGTTTGGGAACAGACCAGACTCTCAGCACACATTCGCTGGTTGAGGGAAGAATGCATGGATGAACAGAAGTTCTAAGCACCACAGTGAAAGAGTCTAGGGAAGTGATTACAAAATGGCGGCCCGAGATTAGTCAGAAGGGAGACCTAGATGCCTGTGCCTGCTAACCTTTGTCCTCTCTCCAGTGGACCCTCCGGTGAGGGTTCTGTGTCAAGTCCTGGCACCATCAGATAGTAAATGTCCTGATGGAGGTTCCCCCTTAAAAACAGAGACAGGCCCCTGGCCTGCCCAGAGGTGGACTGCTTCCCCTGCCACTTAGGCCTCACTCCTTGCCTAGGGTCTTTCCTCCATTTTCCTGTCTGGGGCCCTGTCTGCTTTTGGAGTCAAGAGGGGACTGTCTGCACCTTCTGCGGAGACAGCAAGGGAACATGACGTCTCACTCTGGCCCCAACCCCGAGCGTCATTGGTGTTGGCTAGGGATCAAAGCCGCTGTTCCATTTTTAACCTTCATCAGGGCCCCACCTCACCCTGAGCATGTGTTCCCGACATTTCATTGTGTGCCAGGGGGATAAACAAAACCCACCCCCTGAGTCTAGGGAAGGATGCCTTCGGGGGAGCTCTGAACCCGGCTGAGGCAGATAAGTGTTTTTCCCACCCAGGGCCCCCCTTGAGCACTGTGGTTTTTCCTGAGCTTACATGACACTACCATAAGGGAGATGGATGGCTTTATTTTTGTGCAGAACAAATCTACAGATGGTGACCCCCGACCAAAAAAAAAAAAAAAAAAAACAAAACACCAACCCCAAAAACCCAAAACAACAATAGAAAAACAGAACCTAGTGTGTGGAGGCGGGAGGTGGGGGGCAGGGGAGTCTGTCTTTGGCCGTGCTCTCTGTCTCATGTCTCCTACCTTTCTTCTTCTCCCCAGTTGCCTACAATTGTCACCAACGTCCCCTTTGGCTGGTTATTGGGGATTTTGACAGGAGACCGTTTGATTTTCAAACTTTCTATTAATCAAGGTACCAATAAATACATGCTTTTAGAATTCTCAAGCAATTAAAAACAGGTGTAAGGAAGAAAGATGGTGTCTGGCACGAAATAGGAACACAATGAGTATTTGTGCAAGGACGGAAGGGAAACAAAAATCCACCTACAGTCCATCCCTGTTAATATTTTGGTGAATATCCGTCTATATTATTTATGTATATTCAAGCAACATATACAAATAGGCTCATACTATAGTCACACGTAGTATATTCATACTTTCCCTATGTGCGTAATAGATACGTGTTCTGCTGCGTGCGTACATAGGAGATTCATAATGTGCGTTCATAATGTGCATATACCCGCACGTGTACACATGCATCATATATACATATATAACTATATATTGTCTACCGGGCTGCACTGTGCTGTTCCGTAGTCTCTACCACTGTGCTATCAAAAGCATAGTAGCGTGTCCGTATTGTACACGCAAACAGGATCAAACCGTTCACTGTGCTTCAGAATCTGTTTTTTTCCTCACCATGCCCTGGACATCTTTCCACGTCTATGAATGTAGAACAAATGTATTGCAATTCACAGCTGCCAAGTACCCATTTGTGAAGTGGTGCGACTACTGACTTCACCAGTTCCCGAGAGCTGGTTTTGAAATCCCCACCTTAATGTTGGCTCAGACTTTCCTTTTTCTCTTGTGACTCTTCCTCTCAGCTGCCTTCAGGCCCCATGGAGTCAAGGTCACAGTTTTCTGCTTTCTCGATCGCAACCTTGTCAGCATTGGGAAAGCAGATGCATGCTGGCAGGAATCCCGTGGATTTCTCTGGGATGCCTCGGCTTGGACAAGACAGCCTTCTCTTCTTCGCCTTTATCGATCTCAATGTTTGTTTCTTTGTGGAAGCAGTTCCTGCATCAGACTTTCAGGGGATGGGGTCTGGAGATTAATGGTTTCTACAGTCAGAACCAAGAAGCGTGGTAAGACATGGAAAGCAATACCCTCTGATGTCCCAAAGGGCCACAACGTCATTCTACCTTTGACCTTGTGGAAGTGACTTAATTTGTATGAAACACACTTCCCTTGCCTGGAAGATTGGGGAAATTATCATCGAAGCAGACTTCCTGGATTATTATGAGGACTAAAGTAAGTAAGTGCCCGGTACACGTAGCTGCTTAAAAATGCCAGCTTTTATTATTTTCCGAGAGGCGTTGGAAGTAGCAGATGATAGGCTCTGGAATTAGCCATTTCTGGGTTTGAATCTGAGGTCCACCTCCTCACAGGTGAGTGACTTAAATCCTCTTAGTTTCCATTTGCTCATCTGTAAGTTGGAGCTGAAATATTTATCAAAAATTATTGTCATAAAGCTCTAGGGCTCTCAAATGGTAGTGGCTCTTAGGGTTTACTAAATTCTAACCCTCTGTCACCAAATCCTCAGAAAGGCTTGATTTGTCTAATATTCCCACATTTGTGGCCATGTTTTCAAGGCTCTCTTGCCCTAAGATGATGCCCATTAAATGTAGACAATATGGAGACAAGAGCCAGAAACTTCATTTGAGTCCAGCCTTTCCTATTTACTTCCCAAACGACCTTGGATGAGGCACACAGCCTCTCACTTTTCTTGTTTCTCAATAGTTGATATTATTTATAATAAAACCAACTCTGAGTATATTCTTGGTACTTCGCAGTTTACAAAGCATTGTTTGTAGTCCATCTTCTCCCTGAACATCCCAGCCGGTGGTCAGGGTTCATAAATACACATTTAATACATCAACATTCTATCAAATACAGAGCCCTTTTGGAATAGGTTTGTTTTTCTTCATTAGGAAGCAAGTTGTGGACAGAAGGGTGGAAATGGGTGTTACTACTTACTGGGCTACTAAGAGTACTCTGTTGTTAATCCATTCAACAAGCGTTGTGTGATTGCCTGTAATGTGCTAGTCATCGTCTTATGACTTGAGGATAAAATAAGGCACTATCATTGCTCTTGGGATCTCGTCTGAAGGGAGAGATGTACGTGGCAACATTTAGTAAACCGGCGTGGCGGTAGGTGTTCTAATCAGGCGTGTGCAGGGTAGAGTGGTGGAGCAAATACGTAACACTGCTTGCAGGGCAGGGAGGGGCGTGGTGCTCACAAGATGTTTTAAGACAAGACAATCTTTGAATTCATCCTCTGTGATGTGTTCCCTAGATCAGAATGGGGCTGATGGGGTCAAGGGGTGAGGAAGCAGCTTTTGGCAAATGGTATCCTGTGTTTAAAGGCTAAGAGGCAGGACCCATTATGGTGTTTTCAGGGTACTCTGAGATGTCTCGAGAGCAATATGTGCAGGAGAGCAGGAGATGAAGCCAATGCGGTCAGCAGGGGCCAGAGCTTGGGGAACCCTGAGCTCCCCATTCAGGAATCTTCCCGTCAGAGACCAATGATGGTTTTTACATGGAGGAATACAGTGGTCCAAATTGTGTTTCTGGATGACTGGACTAGTTTCTTTGTTTGGGTTCTCTAAAATGCAGATCCTGAGGCAAGGATTTGGGTTCATGTGATTTATTTGGAATGTGACCCCAGGAGGGGAGTGGGGGAGGGAGGCAGAGAAGGAGAGAGAGCTGGTGAAGGGTACACTACAGGGCAAGGGGGGCTCCATTCCTTCCGATCTCTGGGTGACATTGTGGAAATCTCGGGCTTCTCCCCTTGTGGCTGAGGAAGCTGAGGTATTTATCCATTGGCTCCCCCCATCCCTGGTTGAAGGATGCTTCTAGGGCATCCACTCCCTGGCACTCCCTCTATGTCCCTTGTGGGCTGAGCATACTCTGATCCAGAGAACAGCCTCGGACAGAAAGATGAAGTGGTTGGGGTAGGAGGCCAGGTGTAGGAGTTGTCACTGAAGCTTCGGGTGAGCTCTGGGGTAGACTGAGGGGATGTGGGCAGGGCACTGACTAGGGCTGCCTGGGGGAAGAGAGGAGGGTGCAAAACCAGAGGGAGACATGATAAAAACCTAAATTAGGGCAGTTACAGCTGAGACGGAGGGGAGAGGGTCACTGATTCTACCGAGTAGCACCCATCACAGTTGCAAAGTGGATAATGGACCTTGTCAGTCACTGAGGAGGTGACACAGGGATTCCTCAGCCCGAGCAGACAGGTGACACCTACCTGCAGATCCACTCTTAGTTAATTTTTTTCTACTTTCTCCACTTTCTCTGCTTCCTGTTTCCTGGACATCAAGTGTTTTGAACTCATTGATCCTGTCCTTCTAAAAAATACAGCCCGTGGGGTGGTCCATTTTTTCTTTCTTTCTTTCTTTCTTTCTTTCTTTCTTTCTTTCTTTCTTTCTTTCTTTCTTTCTTTCTCTCTCTCTCTTTCTCTCTCTCTCTTTCTTTCTTTCTTTCTTTCTTTCTTTCTTTCTTTCTTTCTTTCTTTCTTTCTTTCTTTTCTTCTTTTTTGATGGTCAATTTTCTGTGTCAGCTTGCCTAGGCTAGAGTGTCCAGTGATTCCATCAAACGCTAATCTGGAGGTTGCCAGGAAGATATTTTGTAGATGAGATTAAGGTCCATAATCAGTTGACTTTAAGTCAGGGTGCTAATCCTAGATAATCTGGGCAGGCCTAATTTAATTAGACAGATGGTCTTAAGAACAGAAATGAGACTCTTCTGATGGAGAAGAAATTCTGCCTGTGGGCAGCGGCTTTAGTCCCTGCTCCTGACGGCCTGCCCCATGGATTTCAGAGTTGCCCAGCCAGCACCCACAATCACGTAAGCCAATTCCTTGCAACAAACCCCTTAATATATATCTCATGCCTTAATATGTATCTCTTACTGGTTGTGTTTCCCAGGTCAAACCCTAACAGATACGGTGTCCTCCTAGGAAGCCTGATGGTTCATTTTGTGTGTTGACTTGATTGGCCATGGCATGCCCAGACAGTTGATCAAACATTTTATTGTGGATGTTTTTGTGAGGCTGTTTTGGGATGAGATTCATGTTTAAATTGGCAGACTGACTAAAGCAGATTGCCCTCTTGAAGGTGAGTGGTCCTCATCCAATCTGTTGAAGGGCTGAATGAAACGAACAGGTGGGTGCCCCCTTTCCCCCAAGAGAGAATTCTTCTTGCCTGACTGACTTTGAACTGGGACATTCGCTTTTTTCTCACCTTCGGACTCAAACAGAAACATCAGCTCTTCCTGGGTGTTGAGTTTGCCCATCTTCCGACGAGAATGACGCCATCAGCTCTTCTGGTTCTTAAGTCTTTGGACTCAGACTGCAACTAAACTGGCAGTGCTCCTGGGTCTCCAGCTGGCCAACTCACCCGGTAGCTCTTGGGATTTGTCAGCCTCCCTGGTTATGTCAGCCAGTTCCTTATAATAAATCTCGCTATTCATCTCTTTATCAATATATTCCAGTCGTTCCGCCTCTCTTGAGAATGTGACTAATGGCGAAAGTCAAGATTTCTTGTATGTAAATCTTCTGGGCACAGAGTGGTCACATGACCTATGCCTGACCAATCAGAATTCTACTCTGGCTTAGCTCTCCTTTGGTTTCTTTAGGCTTGCCCACTGGTGCCATGGGTGCCCTCCCTGAGTCTGGCTCTGAAATGGAATAAGGACTTGGGTTTGGCCAACCTGGCCCTCCCTCCAAACATGGCTTCCGCCGCTGCTCTTTAGATTCTGGAACTGCCTTTGTGTTTGAGTGACAGTTGTCCAGATTCCTGCAGAGGGTCAGCATCAGCCCTCCTCTGCCCCTGTCTTAGGATTGGAAATTCCCTACTGGATGGACAGAGATATGAATGGAACTTGGCTAAACACCTACTGAGTATCTGTAGTGTCACTTCATTACCCAAGTGTTAGCGGAGGTCAACCAACAGACAAGAGAGAGGTCATGCTCTCACTCCGAGCTTTTAGCTGTTCTCCCTCTCAGCCAATCTGCTAGACTGCCAGCCTTGCTTGGAGAAATGCCTGTCACCAGATACCCTTCCCATCTCAGTGTTTCTGTATACAATCTTATTTTCTGCCGTGATTGGAACCTCCATTATGAAGGCCATAACGAGGTCTGCCCCATGAAGCGTACATGCATAAACTGTCTCCTGAGCCCCCAGAATCTAGACTATCAGGAGTACTTATCCAAATAGCTCCTAAAGCTTTGAAACATATAATCCCAGTTGCTCCTAAATCCTGGGTAACCTCATGCAAAAAGAGGGAAAAGAACCCTTGTCTTGCGGCTTTTCGAGATTAAAGATTTTGGCAGAATTGAGTGGTGCCCAGCCATCACTGGTCTAGTAACCACTTACCAGAGCTGCTAAGCCAGCAGACGCACAGTTAACTACCAAGGTGTGCCCCAAATCAGTAGTTGCAATCGGAGATATTAAAGCCATTCCAGGATTCAAAAAAACGAAAATAAATTAAAGCTCCCAGCCAATGCAGTGTTAATGGTCCGCTAATAGTTTTAATGGCTGCTTCTATAAATGTACAGAAACCCCACTTCTATTTCCCAGTTTGGTTTTAGCTATTTTTTGAACTCTGCTCGGGCCAGAAAAAGGATAGTGGGGGGAAAATGGGGAGGTGGTGATGGACGGAGGCCGCGCTGGTCTCTTGCAGGCTGCCCACTGGTTTCCTGTGACCAAAAGGAGCTGAGAAAAGAGCTGAGATTTTTCATGTTTGTTCTAAGGACAAAGCCAGCCTGAGGAAAAGAAATACAAGGTAGTGTGTAGAGAATCAGAAGCCTGGGTTGGAGTCCCGTCTGTATGGTTGACCTTGGACAAGTCATTTGCTTTCCTCGATCCTTTGATTGCAACTGAGCTGAATCAGTGACCCCAAAAGGCTACCCTAGAGCTTCCATGTTAGAATCACTTGTGGCAAAAGATGTTAAAATGCAGAGTCCCAGGCCCAATACTTATTGCGTTAGAATCTCCATCCCATAGCTATGAATGTATATTTTTCATCATCCGCCCAAGGTGATTCTTAATCAAAGTCATGTTTGGAAATCACCAGACTAGTTCAGCCCCTGGTCCCTTCTAGCCTTAGCGTTCTCTGAGAATGGCCAGGGGACAGATTTGGGGTTTTCTGTTCTCTGTTGGAAGAGAGACAATTCTCTTGTTGGCTTCTTGGCTTTTTGTATCTCAGTTACTCCTGATAAGTGCTCCCAGCATCACCCCCCCCTTTGTATAGAAAATGCTATGGGTATCCCGACGGGAACTAAAGGCAAGGAAGCCCGCCGTGTCTGGTTTCTAGATGGAACTTAGCCTTTGGTTTTTACACAGTGCTTATTTTGGGGCCCTTAGTGAAATGACCTGAGTTGGCTATCTCGAACCCAGCCCCATGGAAAATCCACTGGAGAATCTAGAGACTGCAGGTTTCTACGTCAAAAAGCAACTAAGTCAGAAACCCTGTTTCCAGATTAATGACACGCCGAACCACATGCTAACATATATTGAGTGCTAACTCAGGCCCAGGCACTTTTATGTGGATTATTTCTTTCAACCTCCCCATTTTTTTTTTTTAAAGATTTTATTTATTTATTTGACAGAGATAGAGACAGCCAGTGAGAGAGGGAACACAAGCAGGGGGAGTGGGAGAGGAAGAAGCAGGCTCATAGCGGAGGAGCCTGATGTGGGGCTCGATCCCACAACGCCGGGATCACGCCCTGAGCCGAAGGCAAACGCTTAACCGCTGTGCCACCCAGGCGCCCCTCAACCTCCCCATTCTTGGTACTATTATTACTGCCCCCATTTTACATTTGAGAAAATCGAGGTACCCGGAGGCTACGTCATTTCCCCAAAGTTCTTAGTCAGGAGTCGTAAGAGGTATGATGACAAACCCAAGTGGTCTGGTTCCTGATGCCAAGCATCTCAAAATCAGCCTCTCCCGTCCCTGCTGCTGCTGTGAGCAGCTAGTTTATTTAGTATCTACTATGTGCCTGAAATCTGGTAAAATCCTTATACTTACTGACTCTTAATGAAAACCTTGTAAAGTAGATACAGATTTTTTTTTTTTCAAGATGGAGGCTGAGTGCTTGTCTCTGTCTTCCCAGAGTTTCACAGTAGCTGGACTTAAATATGTGTGCTTGATGGAAGAGTTCCACACATAACATAAACCCCTAGTTCCGTGTGTGTGTGTGTGTGTGTGTGTGTGTGTGTGTGTGTGTGTAGCTGGACTACGAAACAACCCTTTTGTGTAAAAAGGGATGCATGGTGCATTGTCCAGAAAAGTCTAGAGGGTGCAGACTCCAATCTTTCATTCCCTGTTTGTAAGAGGTATGTTCCAAATAAAATAAACAGACCCCATGTGATCACCATTGTGTTGCTGGCCTTAGCCATTTGCATGTCCGGCCTTCTCTTCTCCCACCTGGCAGCTGCTCCCTTCACTAAAGGGAACCGGGGACATTAGTAACGGCGTATCTATATATATTTGTAATTACAGAAGGGATTGTTTAGACTGATCGCAGGGCCATCACATGGAATCACAGAGTGACAGGTTGAGAGCGATTTTGCCATACCAAGAAAGGACCGATTTCACGACGATTTTGGGGATTCAGCTCCCCCACCACGTTTCGCCTAATGCCGAGATTTATAGTGTAATGGGAACTAGGTGGGATTTGATCACTCTCAGCTTGTTTACCGCCGACCAGACCAAGTGGCAGGTTTCCTTAGCAAAGTCTCAAACGGGGGAGAGGGAAGTGTGCTCAACTGAGAATGCAGACCTTTGTTCTCTGCGTGAGCAGGAGTCACGGTTTCCTGCCATGGGAACCTCAGTTTGTCCATCTGTACAATAGGATGACTGGGTTGGAAGACTCCCAAACCCCGTTGCAAGTGGAATATTTATTCGGGTTTGTTCACTTCTTCTCAACCCGCAGTGGCAGAGCGGCTGCTCCACGCCAGGCTTTCCTGCTGGGGGCCCTGGGGACCCAGAAAGGCACAGGGACAGCCAGCACACCTGCTCTGACGGCAGCCATTGGGTCACGCCTCTGCCGCTGTCCAGCTGCGCAACCTTGGGCCAGCCGCCTCCCCTCCCTGAGCTGGTTCGTCGTGTCATGAGAGGCTTACAGAAAGAAGTTTCTCGAAGTGTGACCAGATGACTTCTGGGTTCCTCAAAGCCCGGGGTGCTTGTTAACAGCTTGGATCCCTGGACCCCAGCCCAGATCTGCTGAATCACAATCTCTTGTGGGGAAGAGAGGGGGATATGCATTTCAGCAAGGACCCCAAGGTGATTCTTCAACATACTGACATCAGATAATGTGTTAAAGTGCCTCACGGTTTTTGAATGAGGCTGCATGCATGATTGCTGACTTTTATGAATGTGTGCTCTGGAAAAGACGCCCGCTGCACGTGACTCCATGATTTATTCTCTTTATGGCACCTGTAGGATTTCCTCTTTACTGATAAATATGTATGTATGTGTGTGCATGTGTGTGTGTAGGTGCACACACATCTAGACACGTCCATAGGAAGCTCTATTTACTGAAGACTTGATATGTGCCAAAATTTTACTTCCATAGCCATATTTAATCCTCACGCATACCCTAGAAGCTAAGTGCCATTACATGGGAGGAATGGGAGCTTCAGAGAGGTGAAAAGCCTGCTCAGGGGGACCCCTGCATGGCTCAGTAGGTTAAGTGTCCTACTCTCGATCTCGGCTCAGGTCTTGATCCCATGGTCATGGCGGGTGCAAGCCCCTCGTTGGGCTCCACTGGCATACAGCGAATAGTGCCCCCTGGAGTCTGGCGTCGAGGATATCCTGTAGCCATGGTCCCCTCCTCCAGTCCTCTTCTGGGTAGCAGAGTTCGCTACCGGGTGACAGGCCTTTATTTCCTACTCCCCTGTGCTCACACGCAGCAACTAGAGGGCTCGTGGGGACGGGACCGAGACTTGTCCTTCCCACCTTCCCTTCTTCCCACCCCTGCCCTCCTATTTCTTTCTTTTTTTGGGGGGGGTACAGAGTCTTTTGATCCGTTTATCTATAGTTGCATAACAAAATGCCCCAAACGTAGTGACTTAAAGCCTGTTTTATTTTTTAATGATGTCGCTGGTTAGGAATTGGGGCAGGGCTCAGCCAGGAGATTCTTCTGGTTCATGCGGCATTATCAGAGGTGACCCGGGCTGGTCTAGAGCAGGGGTCAGAAAGCTATGGCCTGCAAGCCACATCCAACTTGGCACCTGCTTTTTTGTACAGAAGGTTTTATCGGCACCCAGCTGTACCCATTCCTTACGCACTGTCCACGGCGGTTTTCGTGCTGTAGCAGCCGTGTGCATTAGTTGCAACAGAGACTCTATGACCTGCAAAGCCACGCATATTTACGATCTGACATTTTACAGAGAAAGTGTTCTGACCTCTGGTCTAGGGTGTCCAAAATGGTTTAACTCACTTCTCTGGTGCCTTGGAGGGCCTGGAAGACTGGCTCAGCTGGGACCATGACCAGACTGCCTACACGTGGCATCTCTCCAGCATAGAAACCCCAGTATACTTGAACTTCTTCCACGGCATCTGAGGAATCAAAGAAAGAATGTTCCAAGAGGCCCAGGCAAAACCAAGAGGCATATGGCCTAGCTTCAGAAGCTTGAGAATGTCCTTTGTGCCATATTCTGTTGGTCAAAAAATTCACTAGAATCAGTATAGATTCCAAGGAAGGAAACTGGTTTTCTTCTCTCTGTGGGAGGGGTAGCAAGAATTTATGGCCATCTTTCATCTACCACACCTCATTTCTGAAAATCTTGCTAAAATTCTTGCATCTCCTTTCTTGCCTTGGCCAGTGATAATCACAATGGAAATCTTTCTTTGATGATAAAGTATCTAGGAGACACTTGGCTGGGGAGAGGGGTATCAGCATCTATTCTATAAATATTTACTGCCCTCCTACAAAGTGCTGTGCACTCATCTGGGTATTAAAGATGCAACAGTGGGTAGTAACACGTGACCCCTGTCTGCATGGGACTCAGTTTCGTGAATGTACATGTGAGTGTTGCAGAATTCATTGAAAATTAAGTTGAATATGCCCTGAGCTCCCCTTTTATAATTTATTTTATTTTTAAAAAATGTATTTGTCAGAAAGAGAGAGAGCACACAAGCAGGGAGAATGGCAGGCAGAGGGAGAAGCAAGCTCCCTGCTGAGCAAGGAGCCTGAGCAGGACTCGATCCCAGGACCCTGGGATCACAACCTGAGCCGAAGGCAGATAGTTAACTGACTGAGCTGCCCAGGTGTCTCGGAGCTCCCTTTTGACGAAATTTCTGAATCCAGCTTCATTTATTTTTCAGATCCATTCTTTTTTTCCGCCAAAAAGTGAAATAGAAGAAAGGAATTCCAGTTAATTGAAGGTTCCAGATAGAACTTCGGTTTACATGCTTTTTCATTTTTTACAGCATTTATGTGTAGGTGATGTCATTCACATACCTTACAGTTTATCTTCATTTTGCTGTTATCTTGAATTCTGCCAAGTGGCTTCTACATCGTCTCCGTTTGTGGTCTGCGTGGTCTAAGGTGGCGATGATCACGTGCCTGCACCCCACAGGCCCTAAGTCGGAACTCTGAAATATCAGTGGTTCAGTGGATGGAGTTGTACCCACGTGGCTGCAAGAGGAAATGCCTTCTGGGAATGCAGAATCAGAAGGGTCTATTCCAGGGACGCCGGGGTGGCTCAGTCAGTTAAGTGTATGCCTTCAGCTCAGGTCATGATCTCGGGATTCTTGGATTGAGTCCCACGTCGGGCTCCCTGTTCAGCAGGGAGTCTGCTTTCCCTCTGCTCCTCCCCCTGCTCCCCCCTCTCTCTCTCAAATAATAAAATCTTAAAAAAAAACAAAGCAGCATCAGTTCCAAAGCTCAGCTCCAAGTGTCTACTTGACACTTTATAGTTGGTCATTGTCACAGTCTAACATGGCAGGTTCTCCACATATCTGTTCACGTGGGTCATGGGTATTTCTGACAGTCTTGACCTCGTGACCCACTGGGAGCTGATGTTCCCATGTCACATCCTGATGCCCCGGTGGCCAAGGTCTCAGGAAGAATAGAGGCTTTATTGGTCTTTTCCCACATCTATCACGTTTCCATCAAATCTCTCCCCTCCTTGGACCTTTCAGCACTGCCTATCAATGGCTTCATTGTAGTGGTGAACTCTCATTATCTGAAAATTCCTTGCTGCTCACCTTTCTTTTTCCTGTAGCTGTGGAGGAGGACGTTCCTTTGTGTGTGTGTGTGTGTGTGTGTGTGTGCATGTGTGTTTTAATGAATCTACCTGTATAGTCATTAATCTGTTTTAATTTACTATGTCATTCCTGGGAGCCAGTACTTTTTACTGGGGTGTAAATAGTTGGAATCTTTTTTTTCAAACAACTTTATTGAGGTGATTACACAAAAAGCTGTACGTACATAGTGTATACAACTTGGTGAAATTGCAGATAAGCATACACCTGTGAAACCATCCTTATGTCTGTACCGTAAACCTACCCATCGCTATAAAAGTCCCCTCTCCCTGCCCCATTCATTCATTCATTCATTCTTGATAGGGCAATAATAACTGAACCGAAGATCTCAGCAAATGTTTAAGTATATACAGAGTTGTTCACGATAAGCACCACGCTTTAGATGTCCTGGATTTATTCATCCTGCGTAACTGAAATTTTGTGCCTTTGACCAACACCTCCCTGTTTCCGTCTCTATCCAGCCATTGGTAACCACCATTCTACTCTCCGGTTCTGAGTTTGACTGTTTTAGATTCCTCATATAAGTGCTATCATATTGTATTTGTCTTTCTGCATCTGGCTTCTTTCGCTTAGCATAATGTCTTCCAGATTCATCCATTTTGTTGTTGCAAATGGCAGGACTCTCTTCTTTTTTAAAGGCTGAATGATATTCCATTGTATGTATGTGCTTCATTTTCCTTATCCATCACCCACCTGTGGACGTTTAGATGACCGCCATGTCTTGCCTATTGGGAATCATGCTGTAAAGAACATGGGAGGGCGGCTGCCTCTCAAAGATCCTGATTCCAGTTCCTTTGGCTCTACACCCAGAAGTGGAATGGCTGGATCATGAGGCAGCTCGATTTTTAATTATTTGAGGACTGTTTTCCACAGTGGCTGCGCCAATTTATGTTCCTACTAACATTGCACAAGAATTCCCTTTTGTCCAATTCCTGGCCAACATGTGTTATTTTTTGGGTTTTCGTTTTGTTTTGTTTTGTTTTAATAATAGCCATTCTACCAGGTGTGAGGTGATATCTCCTTGTGGTTTTGCTTTGCCTTTCCCTGATGATGAGTGATGTTGAGCACATTTTCCTGTACCTGTTGGCCATTCATGTGTCTCTTTTAGAAGACTGTTCTTTTAGAATGTCTATTTAGAGGTTTATATCGGCTTTGGATATTAGCCCTTTATCCGATATATGGTTTGCCAATATTTTCCCCTAGCCCATAGGTTGCCTTTTCGTTTCGTTGACTGTTCCTTTATCCTGTACAGAAGCTCTGCAATTTGATGTAATTCCACTTGCCTGTTTTTGCATTTGTTACCTGTGCTTTTGGTGAATAATTCCGTTAGGAGGTGGTGCTTTTCTTGTATCTTCTCGCTGAATTGTCACGCCCACTTTCTGTGTTAACTCCCCAATTAGGAGCCTGTTCTCCAGAGCCAGACAGCACGGGGATCCTTTCCTGGTTCTGCCATTTACTCTGTGACTCTGAGTAGGTTGTTTCATCTCTGGGCCTCGGTTTTCTGTAAAATGGGGGTGGTCGCACAAAGATTTCTTGCGAGAATTAATTGAGCTAAGGCACGTGGCAAACATTCAACACATATAAGCTATAATTATTGTTTACCACCCTCTTCCCAGATTTGCAGAAAAGGCCACCAAGGCTCAGAAAGGTGAAGTAACTAGTTCAAGGTCACCCAGCTAATGAGACCAGAGCCAGGATTTTAGCGTAGCTCTGTTTGATTTTACTCTGTGTTCTTTCTCCCTGTTCCGTAAGCTCCTGCCACCCAACAATGCACACATGACCTTTGGTGGTGTGCAGAGCATATCCCCGTAGGTGCCACATTGCTCCTATTTTTTTTTTCACTTCTCATTTTATTTCCTGTTGGAGAAGCTTCTCTTTCCTCTCGATGACGCTTGTTCTCTTTGGTGGGTCTTCTAGGTGGAGCAAAGCACACATAAACAAACTAAACAGGGTCTATATTTGCAATCAGGAAAACACGCCAGAGATGCCCTCAGTTTGGAAAGAGTGCAAAAATCAAGACAGATAAACAATCCTTGGCTAATATGGCTCAAGACTTGGAAAGCCCAAATCCTTCCTGGAGAACCAGCATGGCCTAGCGTCGTTCTTGTCCCCAAGA
The DNA here is from genome assembly GCF_024610735.1 of Ursus americanus. Classification (NCBI taxonomy): domain Eukaryota; kingdom Metazoa; phylum Chordata; class Mammalia; order Carnivora; family Ursidae; genus Ursus; species Ursus americanus. Next base: position 14,033,188 of record NC_142156.1, on the reverse strand, counting down.
GGATCCCCAGGTGAGAGACCCTCTTTGGAAGCTCCAGATAGGTGTGACTGTGGGTGGGAACTGGGGGCATCTCGGCTCACATAATTTGGCAATTGTATTTTTTTTTGACATGTGCATGGCTAATAGAATTAATATGAATTCCTGGGGACCACCAACCTCATTTGGGAAGGCCTGGAATCACATGGAAGTATTGAGTTGAGAAACCTTGGGTTCCATTTGGAAAATATGTTTTTTCCCCCTTTTGAATTCAAACCACATGCAAATTGAAGGATGAGGAAGAAAAGTACCATTTCAAATCCCCTCTGCTGAGCTTTGGGCCCCTCCCCCCACCTCTCCGAATCCTTTGCTTTTATTGCCTTGTTAATCCTCACAAGAAACCATTGAAGTCAGCACCCCATTTTAAGGAAGAGAAAAGCAAGTTCGAAGCATATGTTGCTTTAAAGCATGGTGGAAAAAATACCTTCCTAACTGCCTTGCCCATGGAGTAGTATCAAACAACATGGTTATTAATGGAAGAGACTTGTTACCTGGTTGCACGGTAGCTAAACACTACGCAGAAATCACAGCACGTGTTCAGCTCAGGACCCTGAGAGCCTAGTAGGCTTGGGTTTGACACTCGTCTCAGCTGTGTGCCTTTGAACAGTTGCTTGACTTCTCTGATCCTCACTTTCCCTTCCTGTGAAATGCCAGTAGTGACAATCCCTGCCTCCTAGAATGATTGAGACGTTGGGGATGACCGAAGTAAAGCGCTTAGCGTCAAGCTCATAGAAGTTGCCAGTGAATATAGAGCCATGCCAGGCATGAAGCAAATACAGCTTTCAGTTATTGGAAAATCATGGCAATATCTGTAATCAACAAGAGTAATTCCAGTGTATTGATAACCGCCTATTTATACAAGTTCTGATAACCTTAACACTCACTTTGAGGGCCTAATGAATCCACTTCATTTCTTGTGAAATCCATAGCCAGACAGCAGGGGACGGACCTAGTTTCTGGCCTGTGCTCCAGAAATACAGAAATAACAGTAGTGATCTAGAATCACTTAACTTCTGGGCTGGAACACAGTAATGCAAATGTACGGCGAGTGTCTGGAATGACGCTGACTTTCTTTCCCGCACGATACCACAACCTCGTTGGGGACTCAAAGCTACTTTTCTTTCTGTGAATAATTCCAGTGAACTTGGCTTGAGATACCAAGTTTTGGTAGAGTCTTTAAGACAAAGGATGTTCAAAGCCATGCTTGGGTTTCTTTGAAGGACGGCAAGGAGTAAGTTATTGACTTCATTCCCATTTACAATGGTTTAGAAACAAACAAGGAAATGCTCTTTTCCAAATATCAAACAGCTGCTCCAAAAATACAAGCTGAAAAGATGCCATCATGCCATATTTCAGCCACAACAAACAGCAGTTATGAGAAGCCACAATAGATTTGAGAGGCACGGCAACATTCTTGAGCGGCTCATGTCGGTGGACAATCAGCGGGAGAACCACAATAAACACGCAGCTGTTGGCACGGCGGGCACACCATATGGGGAAGCTGTCACTGCTGTTGGCCAGCAAGCCACCGACGGTCCCCTTGACCTCATGAACTGTTGACCTCACGGAACCCCACTATCCCGCCAATGATCCCAAAGCAGGAGCAACGCCACCCACTGTTACAGATGGTCTTCGGCCTCCACCTGAAGCTTAGCCAATAGCCATCTCACTGTTCCCTCGGGGTCACCGAAAATATGTTCCCCAAACTTCGCTCTATACGGCGACCCTCCCAAGAGACGGTCCTTGACAGACAGGTCCTGAGGTCAGAGAAGACTAGACACTTGACCTCCCGCTTGTTTCACTTAGAGTTGCTCATTCATCCAGAACTCAGGTGCCTTCTGAGTTCCTGCTCTGTCCATCTTTGCATGTCACTTGCACTCGGGGTGGCAGGGAGGAGGAAGGCAGAAGAGAAAACCCTTCCCTCTAAGAAAACTTCCTGGAAATAACACACAGCACTTCTTCCTCTTCTTCTTCTTCTCCTCCTTCTTCTCCTCCTCCTCCTCCTCCTCCTCCTCCTTCTTCTTCTTCTTCTTTAAGATTTTATTTGTTTATTTGACAGAGGAGGGGAGCACAAGCAGGGGGAGAAGCAGGCTCTCCGCTGAGCAGGGAACCCGATGCGGGACTTGATCCCAGGACCCTGGGGTCATGACCTGAACTGAAGGCAGACGCTTAACCGACTTGAGCCACCCAGGCGCCCAACACACAGCACTTCTACTGAAACTTTATTGACCTAAACTTAGTCCCATGGTTTCTCTTTCTCTTGGCTGAGAGAAGTTGCTTTTAGCTGGGATAGAACCACTCTGTTAAAAGTCAGGGTGCTGGCACTGAGAAAGAGAAGAGATGTCACTCTGTGTCCGGACACAATCTACTTTGGTAAATGTTCTCACCAAACACTAGATACAGGAATGACTGACATTTAACAGACATGGACTATTTATTATTTACCAGGCACTGTGGTAAGCACTCTGCATCTCAATAGTCCTCAAATCAACCTTTTGAAATTAGTACACCCATTTTGCAGATGAGGAAACCAAGGCTGAAAGAGGTCAGGTGATTTTCCTAAGGACGCACAGCTAGAAAGTAGTGCAGAAAAAGTTTGATTTCACCTTGATGTTGCACAACAAAGGAACAAAAAAAAATCATGCTCTTAACATATTAGATCCATTTATAACCCAGAACGACCTCTATCTTTACCTCACTCTTTGCCTGGAGGACTCCTATTCACCTGCCAAGACCTATCATAAATGCCCCTTCTTCTGTGAAGTTTTCTTTAAACACTCCAACCTCTGCACTCATTCTTCCAACAATCATTTCCTGACATCGCTCATGTATTAATCCTCGCTCTAGGGGATACAAGAGAGGGCAAAACACATGCCTGTCCTCGACATTTATAGAGCTCTTAGAGCAGTGAGAGTAATACTTTGTCCAGTAGAGCCTTCTGCAGTGATGGGAATGTTCTGTATCTGTACTGTTCAGTGTGGCAGCCGTGAGCCTTTGGGACCACTGAGCCCCTGAAGACTGGCTAGTGAACCTAAGGAACTGAATTTTCGGTTTTATTTGTTGATTATATTCACGTTAAAAACTGACACGCTCCAGCTATCGGAACACTTTGAATTACGTTTGGAACCGCTTTAGCTGGGGAATCTACCCTTTTCAACTGTACATTTATCAATTCTAAATACAGATCAAGAATTTTCAGTGCAAACCGAGCATCCAGATAGGGCAGACTGTTAGGTCAAAATACACATCCTCGTGAAGACTTAGGGTGAGAAAAGAATATAAAATACCTCGTTGATTATGTTTCTGCTGACCATGGGATGAAATGATATATTGGTTAATGATTTATCTATTTATTTTAGAGAGAGGGAGAGAGAGAGGGAACGTGGGTGGGGGGGCAGAGGGAGAGAGAGCGTCTCAAGCAGACTCTGCACTGAGCACAGAGCCTGATGTGGGGCTCGATGTCACGACCCTGAGATCCTGACCTGAGCTGAAATCAAGAGTCGGACGCTTAACCAACTGAGCCACCCACGCACCCCACAAAATGATATTTTAAATATATTAGGTTCGATGAAAGATGATTAATATTAATGTCACCTGTTACTTCTTGCTTTTTAAAAATGGGACTACTGGAACATTTAAAATGACAAACATGGCCTCCCTCAGACCACGCTGGGCTGGTACGCGGTGAGACACTGCAGCGTGCATGAACTCGAGGGGCCACGACTGACCAAAGCCCATTTTGTAGGTTTGTCCTTTCTGCTGAAGAGGAGATACCACTTCTTACTCACCTCTGGTCTGACACACCACGCCCTCATTTCAGGACTACTGGGAGAACGAAGGAAGATCTCTGCATAACCCAAATGAAATGTTTTCCCCATTCTGGGCTTCGCCACTACCGCCGAAAGCTCCCATCTCCTGTGGGAGGCTTCCCTTAACTGTTGTACATTTTGTCCATGTCCATCATTAATGAACAACCCGAGATATTTTTCTTCTATTCAGCCTCCAGTCAAGATCTCAGAGATGACATCTACCTAGAGATACAGAAGTCAAAGTTACTCTGATTGGCTTCGTTCATTCATTCAGCAAATGGCAATTGAACACCTACTGTGTGCCTGGCACTGCCCTAGGAGGGCGTGGATGCAATATTGCAGGAGCCCGACACTGTGCACATCCAGTGGGGAGAGAAAACAAGAAACCTGTTGATCCTTGAACGAAGTAGCTTATCTACAGGATTTCCTTCCCCATGATCTTTCAGTTGTTACTCTCATGGGGACTATTTTTTTTTCTTTTGTTGCTCCCCCTTTCCCTCCCATGCAAGGGTAGAGAGCCAAGATTTGTGATGAAGTCCTGTTGTCACACAGACAGGCTCCAGGGGGAACGGAGGAGAGGAAGCCGCAAGCCGGGCCCCAGAATTAGACAATCTGCCCAACACTCGTATGACTTCTCTGACTCCGGTTCTTGACAGATAATCAAGATTAGTCAGCAGGAGAATTGACTGCGGTTCTTTAAAGTAGCATATAATTATAATGCTTGGTACTTAAGGGGTGTCTTTTGTTTCAGGCTCTTCCAGCACCATTATGAGTCTTAACTCCACAAACTTGGCAGGTTTTCACTACATTATGATTTTTTTTTATTAAATTGTAAAATGACCTACTTGAACAAGATTTTCTAAAAGGCTTTTTATTAAAAAAAAAAAAACATTGAATCTTCTACTCAGTGTTCTTCTCTGTTCTTTCTGTTATAGTTTGTGAAAACTTTATGACCCTACTGTGTGCTACTCGAAGGCCTGGATATGTCATACTTGTATAATGCCACATAAATGTTTTTCTTCTTCTTTTTTTTCTTTTTTTCCTTTTTTTGTTTGTTTTTGCATTGGTTTAAGAGATGAGGCTGTTCTGTTCTTCTACCCATCTATTGCTCTAGCTGTAATGCATTGAGTTAGTCAAGGAACTTTTAGTTGTTGGGAGCAAAAGTTTACCACAAATCATGCAAAAAAGGGGAATGTTCTGGAAGCCACTGGGGTATGTGGAAGAAAGCAAGGGTCATACCAGACCTCACAGGGCCCTGGAATCAGGAGCCTCAAAACTCATGACCCGAGATGACTTTATCCATCTCTTCTGACTCACGTGCCTTCTCACCTTGGTTTCTCTTCCTGTACATCAACTCTTCTCTCTGATTTTTCTCTGTTTCCTTGCATATAGACCAGACATGGCCGCTCTACTTCATGCATACTGCAAAGCTGAACAACATACTTGCATCTCTGTGCCCCAATACCAAGATCTCAAGAAGGACACACTGACTGGTTCCGTTGGGGTCATCTGCTCCCCATTTGGGCCAATCATCTGTGGACAGTGACGAATTCTTTTTGCAAAAACAGTCAATGGTTTAGCCACTTTGGAAAGCAGTTTGGTGGGTTCTCAGCATGTTAAATGTAGACTGAACTATGTGACCCAGCAATTCTGCTCACGTATTTGCCTAAGAAAAATGAAACAATGAAACATACATCCACATAGAATTTATACAAGAATGTTCGTAGTGGTCGATAAATGAAAGCAACTCAGAAGTCCATCAGCTGGTGAACAGAGAAGCCAGATGTGGTTTCACTGTGCAACTGAATGCTGTTGGGTAATAAAAAGGCAGAAGGCATGGATGCATGCTACAACATAGATGACCCTCAGAGGCATTATGTTGCGGAAAGAAGCTAGATGCAAAAGACCGCGTATTGCATGACCCCATTTAGGAGTAACTACAAATAGAGACAGGGTTTCTTTTGAGGGTTGATGGAAAAGTTCTAAAATTAGACTGTGGTGATGGTTGCGCAACAGTGTAAAAACATGAAAAATATTTAGTTGTTTACTTTAAATGGGTAAATTTTATGATACACAGCTTATTTCTCATTAAATCGCTTGGGGGAAATGTCCTCAGTTTGCATCTGCAGTAGATGGGTCTTCTTCCAGTTGCCTCAGCATGCGGGGTGAAATCCTGTCTCCGTGTCCTTGTTTCTAGCACTCCTTCTGCCTACAACCCCCTCCCCGCCAGCATCTGAATGATGGGCTTCTGTGCCACACCTCTTGAGTTGTTGGCAACTCTAGGCATCAGGAATTTCTGTTTTCTATGAACCGTTTATTCTTCAGGACCTCGTTGCCTGCACTCATGCGACCTCTTTCTAAAATAGTATCTCAGTCCCAAATCTCTTCTGCTCCCCACTTTCCCCCCGGAGCCCTCTCCACCCTTCCCACCCTGTTCTTAGCTTCTGGAAACTGATGTATATGGACAGCATCCGTGGGCTCCCTTGCCATCTGGCTTCTGGTGGGGTGTGGCCAGTTGGAAGCCCTGGTTGGGGTCAGAGGGAAGGAAGAGAATGAGGTCAGAGTATTTAGCCCAGGGATCCAACACTGTAAGATGGCCTGGGATGGATGTGTTCCTTAACCAAAGACCACTGTTCTTTTCAAGGCTGCCAGCCCTGCGTGATCTCAGCTCCATCCAGTCCTCTTCTGAGTCCTTCTAGGCATAGATGTAGTAAGAGCTCTCTGCTGCTAGCCCTGGGTTACTGTACTGTCCTTTATGGTTCTCTAACATACAAGCCTTTGTAAATAGTCTCTTTGTAAGTAAATCCTCTTTATGTAGTCATATTTCAAGGGTGCTGTTTTCTGTTGAGATTTTGATGAACACAGCCTTCCCTCTCCTTCTCCTGATCCCCTCCCTACTTACATTTTCTTTGTAGCCTCATATATTTTATATGATTATTGTCTGTTTCTCTCTTAGGACAAATAATTCTTTTTTTTTTTTTTTTAAGTGGGCTCCGCACTGTGTGGAGCCCAAGGTGGGGCTTGCACTCACGACCCTGAGATCAAGACCTGAGCTGATATCAAGAGTCAGACGCTCAATTGACTGAACCACCCAGGTGCCCCTCAGGACAACTAATTCTAAATGCCACAACAGACTAACCCCCAAACTCAGTGCCTAACTCCGCAAAGGTTTATTTCTCTCTTATGTCACAGTCCTGTGGGCGTGGGAAGCCCTTCTCCATCTTCTCGCTCTTCCACTAGAGCACATGGCCCCCAAGGTCATCACAGTGGAAGGAGAAAGGACCAGACAGTCACCCAGGTTTTGTTTGTAAAAGCCGGCCATTTCTGCCCACATTCCCATTGTGCAGAACCCAGTCATGTGACCCCAACCTAATTTCAAGGGGGGCTGGGAAATGTGGAGGAGCACACGGAGGTCTGGTGAGCACCATTGCCTCTGCCTTACTCCCTTATTAGAATGTAGGCTCCCTGAGGGAAGGGGATTGGTTTACCCTTGTCACCACTCTCTCCCAGCAGCTGTCATGTGCTCAGCACCCAGTAGTCTTAGATGCATGAATAAATGGAGATGTGAATGAACGACAGCTTCCTGTCCGAAATTTGCATTTAATTCTTAACAGTGTGCTATGTCGTAAAGTTTATTATGAGGGGTAGAACTGTAGCTTGCTAATGGCACTTTCAATCTCACTAGGATAGGGACTAATCTCGACATTCTTTGGATTCACCTTTTGATACCATCCCAAGTGCCTTGCAGATGTCCTTCTCTTTGACCCTTGGGATAGTGACTCCTGTATTTCCCATTGTTTCCCAGAAGGAAAACTGATCACAAGACCCTAATTTATTCTGTGTGGTTTCTGTTCTTTCATTATTTTAATGGTGTCACAAATACTTCTTTATTTGATGCCCTTACCATGTGCCAGGAATTAGATTCCTTGCTTCCCTGCCATGCTTCCTCTCCCCGGTCCGCGTCTGCAATCTTCTGAAACTTTTAGGGCCTTGAGGCAATGACCCTGATGACCCTAGAATCCATATATAATGACTTCTAAGTACATCTGAGAAAATCCCACAAGTTACTTTTTCTTGGATGATTTGTGGGGAGTCTTTAAAACCGTGGCTTCATAGCCCAAATCCAGTTTCTTGGTCATGGACCCTATGTCTACATTGGGCCTTGGTCCCAAGAGGATTTGGGGATGGAATGTGGATGCTTCCGTAAGGGCTTAATACCTGTAGTGGCGACATAGCTGAAACTACAGATCCAAGAACCTCAGTTTGCACACTGTGTTCAGAGAGCGTGCTGTAAGAGGTCAAAAAGTGTTCTAACAGAAAGGGATTCCTGCTGAAAGAAATTTGGGAAAGACTGCTTAGTCCTTCTCCCTTTTGGAAACTCCCAACATCAAGTCCAATATTAAAAGCTCTGAAAAAGCCTGGAAATAAACAAACCCCAAAAGCAAGCAAACATATTGGATTTTGTTTGGCCTAGTTTATCCCAAACTTATTCAACCATGGACCCCATTTTCATGCAGTATGTGTTAACATCTTGTGGACTTAACAATCCTTCTGAGCGCAGTTTTGGAAAGTTTCTGTCTTTCCCTATGGGATTTCCAATTCTGGGGTCCATCCCGCAACCTTTTCCACATGTCAGGATTAAGGCTCGGGTGACGCGAGGTAGCTTACTACACACAGTGACTTAAACTCATGAGTAGCATAGCTGGAGTTTGAGCCCATGGCCGATAGACCGAAAGCCCGTCTGTATATTTTTGCCTCTCTCCTATGTTTTTCCCATGCACGGTGAATTGCCTGGAATTCATTTTAATTATTTGATAAAAATAATTTGTAATTAATCGTTGATCGCCTGTCAGTGAATACTATTCTGAAGAACTTGAAGACAGTTTCTTCTCAGTTCCAGCAGTCTGCTTTGCATTATCAATTTGTTAAGAAACTCTCTTTTTTGGTGTAGCGCCGTGCAAGAGGAAACTTCATCCAGACTGTCTGAATTATCCAAAAATTCTGAACTGATGGTATCCAAATGAATAAGACTTTACAGAACTGCACTTGGAGAGTTGATTGGGTTTGTCAGTTTTCCTGTGGATATAAAGCCCTGGGTGGCTTGACTGAAAGTATGCTAGAACATAAATAATCACCAGATTTTCAGGTGAATTCCACAGAGTCTATAGGAAAAAGAAAACTCAGGCTATTTGTTTGGGAATCTACAGGCTATCTGAGAAAACCCTGCACGGAGTCCCAAAGTATGAGCTCAACAAAGAGTGTGTTTGGGGGAAAAAAACCCAACAGATTGATTTCTTTCTATTCTTTCTTTCTTTTTTCTTTTTTTGAAGCCAAAGTACTTTGCAGCAACCAGTGTTAAGATTTAACAGCCAAGAAGGTCAGGGTGATGAACTTTCAAGTGTTCATGGACACCAGGCACCCAGTCAACTCCCCAAACCCCCGAAATGCTAGAGGGTCAGAAAGCAAGGAAAACATGTTTTTATAACTAAAAAGATTACATCTTGGATCGGCTTATTTATTTATTTATTTATTTCCCACAAAGGGGTTTTTAGAATGTCATGTCTCTTGGCTTCCTGATGGCCTCTTCCTATGTTTCCAGGAGGGTGAGATATGGGGCGAGGCCTTGCAAAACTAGACTTGGACGTTTCTCGTTTATATTTTCCAGAGGCTTCGTGCTCTGACGTGATGAAAGATCTGACCCAGGAATTTCAAGTTCACGAGTGGGGCGGGGTGGGGAGAGGGAGCTGGGAGGTTTCCCAACCCCAGCTTCCGTCTGCCCCCGTTGGCTGGTCTCCAGCTACTCTCATGCTTGAAGGGTTGGGTCAGTGCTGCAGTTTGCTAGTGGATGCGTCTTCCCTTACAAGGAAATGGCTTGTGCTTCTTTCTGGAACTCGAGGTGTGCGAGGTGTTTCTAGTTTATTCTCGGCAGAGCTTTGGGTGGGTGTCCGTACCGGCTCATTCATTCAGGGGCTAATTGAGCATCTACTCCGTGCCTGGCGCTCTGTGAAACACGGGGGATGTCGGGGGTAGGCCACACCATCTCTGTCCTCTTGGGAATTCCCACACTGCTTTGAATTAGGTGACAGCCACTCCTTTCTGGGTCACTTGGACTCGGAGGCCAGGATCGTATTAGAAATAATCTCTTCCAACCTTCTCATTGGAAGGTGGGAAGACAAAGATCCAGAGAGGAGGAAGGGGCTGGCTCAAGGTCACATAGTGGATCAGTTTCAAAACCCGGAGAAGGATCCAGTTTTCTTGCTTTCTAACCCAAAGCTCTTTTCCTTGTATACGATGCCTCTCTCATTTCATTCAGTTAGTCTTTGCTGGGCCCTCACGAGGCACCATGAACTGTTAGGTGCTGGATGAAACTCAAAGATGTTACTCAAGAAACTGAAGATCCGGATGGGGGTGATGGATTGTGAAGCCATCCATTGGGAAATGTGGGAGGAGAGAGTGTAGACATGGGAATCAGATAGGCTTGGATTTAAATCCTGGTGTTCCATTCACCGATCCTGTTCTTTGGGGCAAGTTATTTAGTTTTTATGAGCCTCAGTTTCTCATCTTTGAAACAGGACTGTGGATAGTCATTGCTGCCTATGAGTGTCGGGAAAAGAAGCAATAATACGTGGGAAATATTTTGCAAAGTGCCCGGAACAAAATAGGGAACCCTGCATGGTCGTCATGAATCGTAACTACTGTGATAAATGCTATAGGTAGTTATAGGTCGTGTTCTGGAAATACATAGGAAGGAACAGCTAATTATGTCCCCGTGCGGGGATAACAGAAAGGGGCTCTTTCTTTTGATTGGATTTTTCTGCCTGGTCTGTGGGTGGGGAGGGTGTATATTTTATGACTGAAATCTCTGTACAGACATTTCTACTCTAAGAAGTTCACTTTCCTGTAAGGAGTGAGGGCACAGACAAAGCTACAAATGGATGTAAATGCAGAACGGGACCCTCCCGTGGCTGACCAGCCCGATAACGGGCTTTCTTAATGGCTCTGCCCACTTGCGCCAAGTACAAAGGCAGCCCATGTCCAGAGGAAGATCCAAGACCCCGAGGTTCTTTAAAAGCTTTATGAATCATCAGAGATCAAGTGAGTTGAATCATCCAGGATTATATAATTTTTTTTGAATGTTGGAATGCTTTGAAAATTGGTAATGGTATAGAGGTCATTCCCTGGCAATACTCAAGCACTTGGCATCAACGAGCATGTCCCAAAGCCTGCTTTGTGGAACACGAGACCCATGACATACTCAGGAACTTTGGGCAGAATGTATACCCAGTTATTCTCAGTGTACCTGAGAGCGAATGCACTGTTGGAGCCACGAAGGAAGAATCCAATTTACGTGTTTGAACCCAGGAGAATTTTCTTGAATCCCTAGATTATAAGGTTTGTGAGTACAGGAATTACACCTCTCTTTTTCTCTATTATATCCTAGCAACTGGCACAAGTTCTGGGATCTAGTGTCCACTTAGTACATGTTTATTAAAAATAATTACATATTTCCCAAACTTGCTTGGCCATTGGAGTGCCCTTTTTGTCCACAGTATACCTGCCAGCATTTTGCATAAATAAAGGAAAGCTTCCTTCAAACCAAAATAGCAAAATTTGTTCCAGGTGGGGCTATAAAGATGTCTTAGAGTGGAATCGATGGGGGGGCGTGTGGGTTGGTGGGACTCCAGACTCCCACCCCTCATCTCAACCAGAGCATCCTCGCCTTCACGCTAACTGCTTTATAGATCAGGATTTCTTTTGAATGAAGAGTTATGTGTTTCTGACACACTTGAAATATACTGTTCTAGAAGGAATTACATTCCTGGGGGATGTTAATATAATTGAAGGAAACAATCAAGCTTGGGCTAAACAGATGGAGCTAGAAGTGTTTTAAGAAAGAAAGGTAACGCTGAAACTCATTTGATTATAGATTCATTCATTCATCTACATTTATTGAATGTCTCTATATGCCAGGCACTCTTCCAGATCTTGCAGATACAGGGGAGGTATGATAGACAAGGTCTCTGACCTCAAGGGGCTTGCAGTTTGGGGGGCAGGGGGATGTTGGTTACTAAACCAGTTGACAATCACACAACAAGCATGATTTCCTCAAGAGACCCACAGTGTGAAGATTGTATGCAGGGAGATCAAAGTCGAGGGCACCAACAGGAAGTTGGTGGTATAGGAAGGCCTGTGCTGGGAGGAGCCATCTGAGTTCAGACCCAAACCACAACCAAAGACCGAAAAGGAGGGCATCCTGAGTGGAGGGGACAGCAAGTGCAAAGACTCTGGGGCAGTAACAGAATTGGTACGCTCCAAGAATATAAGGCAAGCGAGTGTGGCCAGAGTACAGCAAGCCAGGGAGTGAAATGAAACTGAAGTTATTAGCAGTGGACTCCATCTGGCCCATCTGTCTCCCCAGCGCTGGGCGCCGTATCTGGCAAAGACCAGGTACCATGGATATTTGCTGAATGTGCACATTAATACAATCAATTAATTGCACCCCTTCATTCGTATTCTCCATAACCTTTGGTTCCCTTGGTTTTTTTGCTCTTTTGGTGAGTCTGACCCTATCTGATTTGATATTCGACGATACTTTTTGCTGGTCAGCTTCCTGGAGACGCAGCTATTACAGAAGGACTCCTTTGGAGGAAAGAAGCCCAAGAAGGACCCGTGACGTGGCCAACATCACACAGGGCACTTGTCAAAGACCGGGGTGGAAACCCACCTTCTCACCTTGTGATTGAGCTCTTGGCTGGAAGGATTAGCTGATCCATTTAACTCCATTTACTGTGACATGCTCACACTTGAACCTTCCCAGTACGATGTGCTCCGTTCCCAAAATATGGGATTTTAAGTGAAACCCTGACATTTAGCTCTAGGGCTAAACAGCAATACTTAAATCCCCCAATTAGAAGCAGAGATGGAGATGAAATGGTCCCAAGGAATCTGGAGACACAGTCGTTTCAAAAGGCAGCAACAGGCTGGGGCAGAGAGAGAGAAGTTTTAGATCTCACACCAGGAATGTGAAGCTGAATGACAGCTGTTCGAAAGCTCTGGGGGTTATAAAGTGGAATCCCCTCTTGTACGGTACACGAGAGTTATTAAGTGTGTAGATGAGACTCCTGTTTTACTTCACGCACATGATTATTTTATATGGGCGAGTTTGGAAAGAATTATAGGCTGAGAACTGGCCAAGAAGCAAGATGAGCCGCGGGGAATGGGGGTGGAGGTTGCAGTGCTGTGGTTGGGGGCTTGGGCTACTTGGAGAAAGCCGACGTGAGGTCCATCGTGGGTCAAGGGGTTTGGGGGAAGTCGAGTGTGGAGCTGAATTTTGTATAGGCTCGTCTCCAAAAAGGCGTCCTGGGCTTGGTCTTAGTGAGAAAGTGCCAGGTTTGAGAATTAAAGGAGCGGAACCTGGGCCCAAGCCCAGCACACTGGGTTGGGCCCACCGAGGTCCAGAGACCAAGAATATAAAGAATTTGGACTGGACTTGCTTGGCTTTAAGACACGAGAGGGACCATGAGCCATTCCAGCACACTCCGTAATTTCCAAAGTGAGAAATACATTATCTTTCTGAAAGGAGTCCAGGAGGCAGGGAGCTGGGGATAAAGGGCTGCTTTGGGGAGAGACCCGATTACCAATAGCTTGGGCTGGTTGCATCTTTCCCGGGTCACATTCCTTTATAAAGGAGGCAGGACTCTGGCACCGGAACAATTTGGATTCCTAGTTTTGCTTCTGACTCTGTGACCTTGAGGACGTTAATTAATGTCTCGCACCCCACCTGTGAAATCGGGATTAAAACGGCTACTTCTGCTGAAAATATAATACTGCAGGGGATATGCAAAGTTGAGTGGTGTCAGGTGACAGCCACCGCTCAGTCATAATGATCATATTAATAGTGATTTGAATGAGGGACAATTGATTGGACTGGGTGGGAGGCATTACCGGCATCGTGTATGAAATCTCTTGTTTGTTGAGCAGGGGTCTTTTACTATCTGTCCTTTGTGCCCTAGGCTCACTGGGGTAGAGCTGCAAAAGCCTTAAAGCCTTATACAACTTTATTGAGCTGGCAAAGAAGTTTTGTCATTTGAAAGATGTTGTCTTCATGGTGGCCAGCCCCTTACTCCTGGATGACTGAGATGCTGTAGACTTTAGACAGGCTAAACGCCGACCATATAGGGTCCAAAGCTCTCTAAGATCTATCTAAGATGCACCTGTAGCCCTAATTCCTTGAAGCTACAACTTCCCTATAGGGGAAAAATGCTTTTGTAGCTGTGTATTATTAAGACAGTAAATCCACCTCTTTATTGAGCTTACTCAAGAGAGACACTTATTTCTCTCTTACAGCAAGGCATTTCCCACTCCATAAGGCCGTGCGGAGACGCCGGCTCCTTCTGTCTTGTCGCTCTGCCAGTTCTGAGACATTGCCCTTCATCACACAGTCTAAGATGGTACATAACCACCTCCATATTCCAGGTGGAAGAAAGAAGACGAGCAGGGAAGACATGACCCTTTTAAGGGTATGACCATTGCTCAGATTGGAGTCATGTGATGGGCCCAACTTCAAGGCAAGCTGGGTAATGAATATAGCTTTTGCTCCCAGTGTCCACGTGTCTAGCTAAGCAGCAGGGGTTCTTAAGAGAGAAGGGACAATAGATGTTGTCAGACAATTAGCCATCTTGGCTTTAGCTTCCTTCTTCACCAAGCTGAGCAGCACAGTTCAGGTCTCAGCAAGACTTGGGTCTGAATCCAGCTCTCCTGCTCGCTAATAGAATAAACTTAGACAAACCTCATACCCTCTGTTTTCTCAGTTGCAAAGTGGGCATAATACCATAGTAATTCCAGCTTCACGGGACCATCAGGGGGTGATATAGAATACCTATTCCAGAATCTGGAGCTGTGTCCAAGCTTCGGTTGGCTCCCTCCTCTCCCTCCTTATCTCATTGTGCTCTACCTGGACAGTAGCAAGTCCTGGAATATTCCTTATACTTCGCATGCTCCATGCCTGCTCTTCCCAGACTGAGGTTGTAAGAATAGGGATCATGCTCAAATAAGCACTTGGTATTTTGAATAGATTTCACAGTGTCTGGAACACGTTCTTGATGATGTTTCCTCTAATAAATAAGTACGTACATACATAAATACATAAACACATACATAGATAGATAAATAAATGGAAAGCCACTGTTTATAAAGCCAGACATAACCATAAAGGGTCCATATATGCTGGGCCAAGATGGCACCCTGCGTACTGGATACCGCATTAAGATTCTTACGTAAGTTAACGATTCATTCATCATTAGCAGATAGTATTGTTATTATGCTTTTCAGGGAAGTCAGCTAAGGTACAGAGATACTACTGAATTCGTCCAAACCCACACAGATATTAGGTGAAAGAGCTGGATTTGAACCCAGGAAGCCTGGTTTCAGGATTCATGGTTTTATCAGTGTGTCATACTGATTTTGCTCAGGTATAGATCAGATTTGCCTCAGTTTAAAGGTAGATTAAATTGGGCCTTTTCAACTCGATTTCCAAGAAAAAAGATTATCTCCATATCCTCAGCTATTAAAAGAGTCATTTCAACTAGTCTGGTAGGGTTTTTTTCCTCCTTCCCTCTGTCCCCCTCTCCCTCCTCCCTCCTTCCCTCACTCCCTCTTTTTCTCCTTCTTCTTCTTCTTCTTCTTCTTCTTCTTCTTCTTCTTCTTCTTCTTCTTCTTCTTCTTCTTCTTCTTCTTCTTCTTCTTCTTCTTCTTCTTCTTCTTTTTAAAAGATTTTTAATTTATTTATTTGAGAGGGGGGGCAGAGAGAGAGCAGAGCAGGGGGGAGGAGCGGTAGGCAGAGGGAGAAGCAGACTCCCCACTGAGCAGGGAGCCCAATGTAGGGCTTGATCTCAGCATCTTGAGATCATGACCTGAGCTGAAGGCAGATGCCCAACCGACTGAACCACCCAGGTGTCCCCTCTTTTTCTTCTTACACAGTATTGTTCTGTGTAAGTATTGTTCTCCCCCAACCCAAGTCATCATAACACATAAAACAGAACAAAGCAAAGTACCAGAATTGGAAAGGGTAGTCTCTGGTCTTAGCTATTACGTTTTCCAGTCACCTCTCAAGGGTCGCTTGGAACAAGGTCCAAGATTTTATGCAACATACTTTGTAAATATCAATTTCATTTACCTCCTTCCAGTACAGGGGGAAAACTGAGGCCAGTGCAGGAAGGGATTTGTCCAAGTCTAGATCAGAAGTGTAGAAAGTGTCCCAGTGTCCAATTCAATAATATATGTCATGAATCTCCAAGAAAGTGATCAGATACTTTGAACCAGGTCACCCGAACTCAGGACTAGGAGGTTACATTTCAGTTATTGTGAATTACAGCTTCAGATAACTAAGGAGAACACATCGATTATTTAAGATTGTTGTGGTTAGGCAAAAATACATGTGGCCAATATTTGGAGTCAGAACATTTGTTGCGATCTGTGCTTTGAAAGGCAGACATGTTTGTTTATTCTAAGAGCTTGCGAAGTGCCAACTCCCCAGCAGCGAATAACTTAATGACTCAAATGCAAACCCCAAACTCCAAACTGGCTTAGGAGAGGTGGCGATTATGGAAAATCCTGCTTCATCTAGCCCAAGGAACTGACCACCCGTGAGCTGGGAAACAGACCTCAAAGCAGGAAAGAAACAGAAGTGTCCAAAGAAGAAATGGAAAACACAACCCAGAAACAAACTGACCCTTGAGCAAGACCATGAGTGGGCTGAGTTGGGGGTAGTATTCCAGGCTGATTTCTCAAGGCTGCTGGGCTCCTGTGTTCTCCGTGAGGATGTGATGCGAAGACAAGAATGTCTACTTTAAAAGGCCCCAGAGAATTTGTATCCCAGAAACCTTAGACTGTTGTTGTCTTAAAGCTGGGGTTGCACAGTCCATGTCCACTATGGCTGGGCAGGAAATGTAGGTTAGTAAGCGAGCTGAGTGTAAGATGATAAAATGCCGCTGAAACTCAGGCATAGTGTTGGGAGGTAATGGGGAGCCGTGGGGAGCAGGAGAGCTAGAGCAAGGCTGCCTCAATTAGAGAGAGCCGCTGCCTACCGCTAGCCAATTGTTGCCATGTGGAAATGTGGGTCCTGTGTTGACAGGTATTGCAATTTGTCAAAAGAATCTAAAAATGTTGATTCTCATGAGCAATCTGCTTTTTAAAAGATTGTCAGCTAAGGCACAATTTCAAAAGCAGTCTGGGGGCTCTCTCCTGTACATCATTATGACCACAAATAGTGGCCATGGACTGAATGTTGTGGTCCCCCATTTAAGACCCTTAGAGGACCTCTAATCTACTCTTTCATTCGGTAGGTGTGAAAAATGGACCTTGGGCTTCATCTTAAGCCCCACGACTGTGTCAGTGGCAGAGCTGGGACGGGAACCAGTTCTGAGTTCTACTTTTCTTTCCCTTGCGATACAGAGTCTAGGCCTGTCAGTCTTCCAGCATGGATGGCTATAGGTTCTGCGTAAGGGCATGTGAAGGTTCCTGTCTCTCATGGAGAAAAGCAAATCCTACCCTAGCTCTTAACGATACTGATGTTGGTGGTGACAATGATAATAAATACCAGATAGAATGCTTTGGGTGGTGAGTAACAGAAAATCTGGCTTCAAATGGACTTAATACATGAAATTCTTATCTTTTATACCTGGAAGATCAGAGGAAGGACAGGTGGCAGATCCAGTGTATTAATGACATTATCAAGAATCTGGGTGCTTTCTGTATTTCTGCTTGGCAGGTCTCATTTTCCTTCATCCCCAAATCCCACCCTCCCTCCCTCCCTCCCTCCCTCCCATCCTCCTCCCTTCTTTCTCTTTCTTTCCCTCTCCTCCTTCTCTTTTTCCTTCTTCTTCTTTCTCCTCCTCCTCCTCCTCCCCCCTTTCTCTCTCAATAAGGCTGCCAATAGAGTAAGTGACTCTATATGCTTCGTTGTTCCACCCAGAAAAAGAGATAAAATGAATCTCAAGACTTCTCCCCCGGGCACGGACTACAGATCCTCTCTTCCACCTAACTGAGCCTACGGTCCATTTCTGGACCAATACCAGTAGACTGGGAAAGCTGTGTGCTCATTGCCTGAACTGTGCGGTCTACTTTAGGAACTGAGATGGGACCAGTGGGGGAGGGGGTTGCATGTCTGTGGCTACCTTCCTGTTCCCCTGGACACCCTGGCTCTTCTCAGAAGTCAGTGAACCAACTTACGAATCTTCAGAATAGCCTCATGGTAGGCTGGGCTCTGGACTTTTCCAGAAATATCCCAGAAGCCTGGCTCTCTATTTTCCTTGCAAACTTAATTTAAAGCAAAACTTCTCAACCTTTAATGGTACTAGACGCCCCAAAGAACCTGATAAAAATGAACGTTCCAGCCTCCCATCCTCAGAAAAGTCTGAGTCAGGAGGTCAGAGAATCTGTATATTTCACAAACTTCCCAGGCGATTTTGATTTGGGTGGTCAAGGATCATACTTTAAGGGATGCTTCCCTAGACTATGAAAGCTAGATGTCCCACAACTCAAGAAATATAGAAGAAGTGGCCACCAGCCATCAGAGAAATGCTTAGGCTCATGACATTTCTTTTTTGTGACCACCTTTGAATGTTTGGAATGAGAGAACTTCATCTGAATTTGCAATCTCGGTTTTCTGGAGTGCATTGAAAGAACCCTTGGACAAGGGCAAGGAAGGTCAAGGAAGAAGATAAGAGGAATGTCGTCTTGTCCCCTCAGCTTATACACACATCCCAAATCATCCTCTGTGCTTGGGTCACAAGATACCAGAAGCAGGGATGTCTTGATTGTAATTAACCAGTATAACCCTATTTGTGGGATTTTAGCCACTGGGTGATTTAGGTTGTACTTACATTAAATAGAGTTGAATCCCAAGTGACAAAATTAGTTTATTTCAATTCTCACTTCATCGTTCTGATACGTGGAGGGACTTTAATGCTAGCATTTAACTCCTCTATGTAACCTGCTATATCCCTTTTTGACAAGGAGAGAGAGCAGAGCTTGGGTTCAGAGGCTCGAAATATAATATCCACATAATCATATTAACTTTAATATAATTAAAAGCATCTAGCTATCATTTAATTATATTGTTTTGCTTTCATCAAGCGTCTGATAGGATACATGCTAGATTATGCTGACCTACAAAAAAAATCCCAGTGGCCTAAAACAACACAGTTTTATTTGATATTTATACTACTTGTGTATCATGGATCTCAGAGGGGTTCTACTTGTTGGCATCGCCCAAGGCCCGAGGCTGACGGAGCGGCCACGATCTCAAACATTGTCAGCGTTCATGGCAGAGCAAGAGAATGTTGAAAACTCTCAGATTGGCCATTAAATACTGTGGCCTGGAAATGACACGTGGAGCTTCTACTCACAGCCCATTGGCCAGAACTAGTTACATGGCCCCACCCAACGACAAGGGCCCGCGTGACTGGGAGGGCGGAAATGGAAATATTTGGTAAAGAGCAGAGATGCTCACCACCAACGTGGCTGTTTGCTCTGTCTGCCAGCCAACGTTCTTCCATCAGTGTTTTCTTCCAGATTTGGAGGCTGGCCACCTTCCCTAGGGATGCGTTGACATAGGTGTCCATGCAGAACTGTAATGGGACAGCCCAGGCCTTGCTTCTGGGTTCAGTCCCTTCCTGTCTATGTAACTTTGGGCAAGTCACTTCATCTCATCCATCCTCAGTTTCCTCATCTGTATAGTGGGATGATAATAACAGCACCGACTTCAAGAGTCATTGAGAAATTGAAAGCGGTAATACAGGAGAAACCATGGAATGTGGCACATCGCTATGTGCTCAGTCAATGCTAGCTATGGCTCGATGTGCCCCAGATCCAATTAGTTCCATAAACAATTATAGTGAAGTATAATGGGACGCACAGGGCGAGGGAGTGCCTAGCAGTGGAAAGGAATCCAGTTTAGGGCTTTATGTGACAGTGTTCTTCCTGAAGAAGCAGGGCTCCAGGAGGAAGTGTGGTTAGCCGGGTGAATAGCGTGGCAATGTATATTCCAGGCAGAGGAAGTGGCAAAGGTGTCAGACTGTGGTGAGCTTTGATGGACCTCCACCAGAAATTCTGGATTGACAGCCCCTTCGCATAAATGCTTTCATTCTTTTCCTCTGGTGCCTCGTGAGTGATGTGGGTTGACTCTTGAAGAAGTTCTGATTCTCAAGAAGGGGTTCCAGGCTTCCAGACCATCCTTTGCCTTGCCCTTTGGATGTTAATTTCCTATGGCCCAAGACCAATTCACTGAGACCTTGAAACTACTCTCTCAGGGTGGCCTGGGAAGGACTGCCACCTGTGGTGTACTGGGCTTTCCTTGGAGGATTTTTGGAAGCATAGGGACTAGAGAAATTAGGGATTGGATTACTGTAGGGAGTGAAGGATTTTCAGAGCCTAGAAAGCCGGAGTGTGTGTGTCATGGCAGGGATTAAGGAGAGCTGGGGAGGAGGACTCAGGTAGAAACCCATAGGCAATTCCTATAAAAGACAACAGATGGCAGAGCTCTGGTCCAGAAGAACTAGGTCATGAAGAACTAGGTCATGACCTTGCTCATTTTGTGCCCTTACCTTTCCCTGTCACTTTGGCTTGGATTTGCTCACCGTGGACCCTTAACTAGGTGTGTGGATTTAAGAAAACTATTTTGAACTCTAGCCTTGGCTGCCGCAGCAACCCAGCTAAAACTCTACTGAGGCTGCTGGGTGGTATCATTTGGCTGGTACCCTGGCCAGAATGTCATTCACTGAACAAACCTGACTTTCTGGAAAGAACTTCCACTTGACTGCCAGGCAAGAGCAGAGCATACCATGGTGAGGCGCAGTGGAAGTTTCCTACCCTCCAGGAATCATGAATCAAACAGGCATGAGGCTGACTCATTCACGAGAGCAACAATCATGGCGGCAGTATTTGCCACCATGACTTAAATCCCTGCTGTGCGTCGGGCACTGCGAGAGGGCCTGGCCGTAGATGATGTTATTCAGTTCCCACAACAGCCTTGAAAGGGAAGCACGATTTCAAGGATCCTCTGCTCTATCTGACTTGACACAGCTCATTGGAGGGAGCCATGGCTGAATGGAAAATCATGGTTTTTATGACTAAGAAACATGTAGTAGATGCCCCATCTACCCTGTCCCTCAGTCTGTTACCCATCTCCTCCCTCAAGAAACGGTTTAAGGATTTACTCTTTTACTGTTTTGACCATGTTCCCCGGAAAGAAAATGTCCTATATGCTGGCACTGATGTCGCCATTCTGAGATGACGGAGCTGAGGCTGAAAGGGGCCAAGTCACACAGAGTTCCAAAGTGGCAGAGCTGAGATTGTTTTCTTAACGTCATCCTTTTGTTTTGACATAGTCTCAGACTTGCACAGAAGTGGCAAAGAATCCCTGGATACCCCTGGCCCAGTGGCCCCAAATGTTACCGCTCCCTCACATTCACTTTACTTCCCCTTCCTTTTTTTTTTCCTAAACCATTTGAGATTCAGTTGCAGATTTAATGCCCCCTTTGCCTCTAAATACTTTTGTGTTTATTTCCTAAAAACTAGGACAGTCTCTGTGTAGCTATTAATATCAGGAAACTGATATTGACACAGATACAATATCATTATCTTGTCTCCAGACTGTATTTCACCAACTGACAAATTGTCCCAATGATGTCCTTTATACAAGTTGATAAGAAAGGAGAAAGAGCAGAGAGACGGGCTGGGGGGTGGTGGGGAGAAGAAAAGAAAAAGGGAAAAAGGAGAAGGAAAGGAAAAATTCCTGAATCACTCAGTACATTCAGTTGTCATTGCCTCTCGAGTCTCTGTCAGTCTGGAAGAGTTCCCTAGCGTTTCTTTGTGTTTTATGACAGTAAAACTTTGAAAAGCACAGGCCAGGTATTTTCTAGAATGTCATTCGGATTTGTCGCATTAGAAGGATGTTGTGTGCTTTTGGCAGGAACACCACAAAAGTGCATCCTAGCAGGAGTCACGGGACATCAAGATTTGTCCCAGGATTGGTGATGTTGGCTTCGATCATTTGGTTAAGGTGGTGTCTGTGATTTATAGCAAACTGAGAGCTGTAAGTATTTTGGGGGGGAGGGAGACAGTTTGAAACTATATGAAGATCAGAGCCAGGACATTCAACCCAGCTCTGACTCCAGAGCTCACAATTATCTGCTACACTTACCATCTCCCTATATAGTTGGCATTCATTCAGGATTTACCAGACACTGTGCTAAGGAAGCTCAGTGCGTTATTTCTTTTAACTCAGAATGGTTTTCAGCATGATGGGGTCCCATCTATCACACTCAGTCTTCATCAAGATTATACAGTATAGTCAGGATCTGGATGAGTTAATCGTCTCTTGCTAAAAAGACTTCTGAGAAAAGTGAACTCCAGGTCCATCCGCTGGTCAGAGAATCCAAACTAGGAGCTCAAATGGCTCTCACAGATTCCCAAGGAGCAGATGTCCCCAGAAGTCTTATCCAAACAAAACCCAGGCCAGAGATGTGAACTAATAGGGGAAAATCCATGTGCGTGCGACGCAGAAAGTGTCTGGATATACTGAAGGGATGGCTTTTTATGAGACTGAATATTCCCCTCACTGGAGACACATTGCTATCAAATAATAAACAGCAGACTCTATGGTGTTGATCTTTAAAGTAAATCCTATTGCTATTAGCTTATCTACCCAACTATTAAAACTAATAAAATAATAAACTTTACGACACAGACACTTAGCTCAATTCTATCCCCCCCTCTTCTAACAGCAATTTTCTCCTTCTATGACTGTTGGTTTTTCCAGCAATTTCCTGCTTATCATTAAACTATCTGGAACATTTTCATATGTTTGGATGACAGTTTTCAGTTGCTCTGGGATATTTATCTCTCTCTCCTCCCCCCCTTCTCTGACTCTCTCTCTCTGTCTCTTTTGCTTTAAATTGAATCTCATTGTCTCTCTTCACTTCACCCTGTGTTTAACTTTTGCAGCCTGTCACTCCAGCAGGCAAGAAGTGTCCTTATCAGGTTCTGGATCTCCTGGCTCTTGGGGTCCGTTGTGAGCTTACTAAAGGAACGGAGAAAAAGTCACTGGGGAGGGACAGGGGAGACTCAACACTAACATAAGCTACATTTGCTCTGTGGGCTCTGAAGGCCTGGCAAAGTCATGTTACAAGTTCGGGGCCGATCGGGAACCAAAAACAAAAATAAAAACAAAACAAAACGGAACAAAAAAAGAAAAGAGAAAAAAAGAAAGAAGGAAAAACAATGTGTAGAAAGGTTGTTTCTTACATGGGTAGTTAACTCCATGAGTGAGGGCATAAGGCACATGTGTGTAGAAAAACATATCCTTGACCCTCCCTTTTGACGTAGCTTTGTTAGAGGCCAGTATCCTTCTCTCCATAACCCACCAGATCCAATTTCGCTTCCGCCATTGGGTCTCTTTCTGTATTGAGAACCAGAAAAAGTACTGGCTGTGTTTACGCGGCATGTTGAATGAAAAAAATATATATTTAAGGCCCAGAATGGCAGATGCTCATGCACTAGGATGGGATTGGAGCTGGGTCTGGTGGAATGAGGACTGAATTTTTTGGCCTCAGTCATAAGAGTATCTCCAAGAGACAGGTAGACGTGGAAGTGAGAGACTGTTCTTGCGGCTTGGGGATCTTATATTCTATCTCCAGCCACCTACACGAGCCAGTGTTCTGCCAGTGGTCACAAAAGCATAGTATCGGGTAACAATCGACTGCCTGAATGGTGATTTGACTCACTGCCAAAACCCCACAGGTCTTACACCTTCCCCCTTCTTTTTAACTTAGTGGATTTGTGTATGTCTGTGTCTGGATGAGGTGAGAAATATGTTATTCAGGCAAGAAGAAAGACGTGCTTAGGAAGATTTTTAATTTAGCCTGAATACTTTTGTACTCTAAAAAGGACTTTTCTCCACACCCTGCCCCCACCCGAGCATAAAAGAGACATCTATTCATTCCAGAATATATGGAAAAAGCACTGTATCGGTCAGGGGACTTGATTGTTAAGAAACACACGCCAACGACAACTGGCTTAAGCAAAAGTTAATTTATTCGATGCAAAGTCTGGATCTCTCAGAACTGGCAGGAGGTTTTGCAAATGAGGTTTAGAAAGTGGGAATGAGGCATGGAAGCTGTCAGAGGCGGGGGAGAAGGGACCACGGCTGCAGGGTCGTGGTAGGAAGACTCAGTTTAGCATACCTCTGCTATCTGCATCCTTTTTATTGCATCATTCTCGAGTGTTAGGGGCTGAATTGCGTATTCTAAAGTTGATGTGTAGAAGCTCTAACTCCCAATACCTCAGAAAATATGATTGGATCGGGAGATAGGGCCTTTCAAGGGGGCCGTTCTGTCAAAATGAGGTTACTAGGGTAGGGCCTAGTCCAATCTGACTTGGTGTCCTTATGAGATGAGGAAATTGGGACACACAGAGAGACACCAGGAATACACACACACACACACACACACACACACACACACACACACAGAAAAAGCTACATGAGGACAGAGCAAGATGGCAACCGTCTGGAAGTTCAGGAGAGAGAAGCCAACGCTGAGGAAACATTGATCTTGGGCTTCCAGCCTCCAGAAGTGTGAGAAAATAACTTTCTGTTGTTTAAACTCTGAAGTCTGTGGTATCACCCTATGAAATCCCCAGAAAATCAGTAAACTCAGGAAGCCAAGTTTGGGGAAAGGACATTCAATTGGCTAGACCAAGATCACATGACTCTTTCCCGGTTGTATCTCTTGATTTCTGTAGTGAAAGGTAGAGACCTGAAACTACCTGGCCACTAATGCACCACAAGGCAGAGAGCACCCTTCAAAGTAAAATCTGGATGTGGAACAGACACTGTTGATGCCTGTGGCAGCCAGGCTCCTTGATGATCCCCAGTGAGCAACGATCTTCACTCCAGGTGTTCGCACCTTTGATGGGTCCCTGCCCTATTGATTCAGACCTAGTCTGTTGACCAATAGATGATGCCAGAGGAACTGTGGCCTGTGAGTTAGGTCATACGAGGTGTTATGCATCTTCCTTGACCTCCCAGCTTGCTGGCTCCGGGAGAAGTAACAGCCATGTACTGAGAACCCTCAGGCAGCAGGTGGAGAGGCCCCCATCGGGAGAAACTGAAGCTTCCTGCCAACAGTCAGCATCATGTTGCCAGCCACGTGAGTGACCCACTTGGGAGGCATAGCCTCCACCTCCAGTCTAGCCTTCAGATGAGACCACAGACCCAGCCAGTGGAAACCACAACCTCACCGGAGACTCTGAGCCAGAGCCACCCAACTGAGCTGCTCCCAGATGACTGACCCACACAGACCGTGAGGTGAAGTAAATGTTTATTATTGCTTTCGGTAGCTGAGTTTTGGAAAGAGTGCTTGGTAACTACATCCTTCCCCAGCCCCAATATGGCCCCATGCTGACATTTGACTGGCTCAGGGTACAAAGGCCCTTCTCTCTTTCTCAAAGAGGGACATGACTCCACGGTGCAGTTTATACCGCAGAGCTCCTCACAGGCTCGGGCTGAGGCAACGCTGCGTTGGAAAGCAGCACATCTCGGCTGTGTTTCTTCTTCCCTACCTTGCTTCTCTCATGCCCTCACAGGTCGGGAATACACCTTCAATCCATAACTTGTGCAAGAACTCTCATGTCAGGTTCTGCTTCTAGGAAAACTGACCTCAGATGGACTGCATCCAGGAAGGAGCAATGGATGCCAAGTGGTCAAAAAATGCTACGACTAATACAGTCCATCCCTTCACTGACCCCGCTTGAGCTATGTCTATACACACGCTTTTAAATATGCTCTATATAAACACCCACACCTCCCTGTACAAACAGACGCAAACTTGCCTTCTCCCTGAAGGGAGAGACTCTGATCTGTCCTGGATGCATTTACCAGGAGTGAGTGCTTCCTGGATCACGTTTAGTCTTCTGTTTTCTCGTGACTGTATTTCAATATCTCAGACCCTATGAAATGGTAAATTTCACCACTGCCATATTCCATAGGAGGCGTGAAAGGGAGAAGAAAGAGAAGCAACGTTATTTTAAATACATAAGTACATATCACACACACACACACACACACACACACACACACACACACACACAGAACCAGTCTCTGTAACTACTCACAACGTCATGGATAATATTTCTTACTCCTGCACAGCCCATTCCATATTCCCTGCTTCACGTTGTTTGCCCGGCAAGGTGACCCGAACCCTTATTTCTCAGCGGGCTCAATCCTTGGTGTCCTTGCATCTAAGGACTTGCCATAGTTTTCCGTGAGCCTGGACCACTGGGGCTACGTGCAGGTGCGAGATCCTGGAGACATCCCTAGATTTCCATTTGTACTCATCTGGCTCATGGCGCAAAGCAGAATTTTCTATTTTCCTTTGATAGAGAGAAGGTCATCAGCCCCAGTGTGCCCTTACGATAATTAGGCAGCCTCACCTCCCAATTCAGTGGAATCATAATCGAATTCCATCTTAGAAGCGTCATAGGTTGAGACTGAGATTCAGAGATGTGAATATCAGCGTGGGATGGGGCACCTGAGGCAGGGGGCTGTGTGGCTCAGTGGAACAATCCGTGGCTTGAATCCCAGATCTGGACTTATATTTATTCAACATATTAAAAATTATTTACCGAGTCTCTTCTATGTGGCAGGCACCATCCTACTTACTGCACACAGGCTAGCATTTATAAGCCAAGCCATACATTTTCCTTTTTAGCCCCGGGTCCCCTGGCAAATTATATCACTTCTCTGGGCCTCACTTTCCTGACCTGTAAAGTGGGCTATTAATACCTACCAGGAAGGGAAATAACTTTGTTTTGTCACTAGGGGAAACAGGGACATTAATACCTAATCTTTCTGGAAGAGTCAAATCAGGCCAATGTACAGAGATCCATCCATGCAACGAGAAAAATTACTGAGCATCTGTTATGGGCCAGTAAGGATGGCGAGCTCTGGGAACACATCCGTAAACAAGGCAAATACAGGTCCCACCCACTTGGACCCTACCTTGCATGAAGTTAGATCTCAAGCAAAAAAATGATCATCGTGATGAGGGTTTCTAAGAAATATGCAGCCCACTATGGCTCCTGCTCTCCTTCTTCCTTTGTCCCGGCCCTGTCAGCTCTCAGGAGCTACTTAAAGACCGCCAGGCTTTGGAGAGCCTAGAATACCCTCCCTGCTCATTTGTAGAGGCCTGAAAAGGAAAGTAACATTGCTGGTCCCGGAGCAGCAAAGCCAGGTAAGAGTTAAAAGTGAAAAGTTCCTTAAGGAACAACCACCAGTGCGTCTGCTGCCATGTTGGCTGACGCTCCCTGTCACTTTGCCATGACTTTAGGTTTATGGAAAAAAAAGAAACCCTACAGAGAGGAAGTCGTTTTTCCTACAGCACAGCTGAAAATCCCATCGCCCCATGGAATTTTTTCCTTCTTTAATGCGCACAGTTTTTGGGTGGATTTTGCTCCTCTGTCAGCTTCCTTTAGACATTGTACTATAAGGCGTATTTATGGACTCTGGAACCCAATAGAAATGGCCAAGCAATAACTCTGTGGTTCTTTGGTCCTAGCGGCGTGCGCCTAGCCTAGTGGCCGGTGTTAATACATGCTCGACAAATGTTTGCCTGAGGAACTGTTGCCTGGAGACGCCAGGTCAATCATAACTTTCTGGAAGTTCTGTCCCGTTGACTCACCTCACTTGCAGAAGAAAAAGGTGTCGGTCTGTTTTTCTGTATCCGGGAGTCTGGTTTTGGTCTGTCGAGGTAGAAACCCATCAGGACTCTTAGGTAATTAATGTTTGAGGAGCACCTGTTCGATGTAAGTCATCGCACTGTTGTTTTGAATGTCAGATCCTCACGATATTTAAGAAACGAGGTGAAGGCATCATGTTCACTGCCCTCTCCCGTGAGAAGAAGTTATGGATTTGTTCGGCTTCGATCCTTAATTCATTTGCACGGGGATCATGCTGACTCGTTGTTGCAAGTCTCTCGTAGCCGCCGAGATGTGCCTGTCTTCTTGTTGGCTCATGGTTTTGCCATTAGTCTGATGGATAGACTCGGTCTAACATTCTTCAACTCCAGAGTAGGAAGGGATTCTCAGAGCCACCCTGCTGACCCTGTCATGTTACAACACAGAAAGTTTCCAGTTGGGCTTTCACAGATCAAGCAGGGAAACTGTTTCCTTTTCTCTGGCCGGCTCATTCTGGATCGCGGGAGTACAAGCCTCGCATACTAGTCTGAGGACTGCCCAAGAAAGGAAGTTTCTTTTTCACCGCAACCGTTCGAATCACTCTGCTAGGAGAAAGTCCTAAGTAACGAGTCCTTTAGCAGTGTGTCTTGCCTATCGTAAACCTCAAGAACGCACTAGGTATATTTAATGACTAAATAGTTACTGAATAAGTGGGAAAAAATCATGAAAGGAAAATATTGACGAATACATCAAGAAAGGAAGAAGTCAATTGAATGAAGACGGGAATGTGGGTGATTTCCAGGATGAAATAACATTAAATAAATACCATTAAATGAGTCTGTGCGAAGCGAATGTGGGGTGTCTGCTCGTGGATAAATGGTGCCCTTGACTGTCTTCCCACAATTCACAGGGGTGGTTTCTCTGGACCCGCCTTGGTACAATGCGACTCCTCCCTTCTGACCGCAGTCGTCTGGACCAGGAATGGCATCTAGTCCAAGGGGACAAATCACAGTATCTTCTCCAGGAAGACAGCACTGGAGCTCAGACTGAGAGGCTGTCTCTCCGAGGTGCATGGGTTGTAATAAGGCTCCTTTGGCTCCCGTGGGAAGTCGTTTTCCCCTCACCGGGGGGTGGGGGGTGAGGAAGAAAGAAGAGGTGGTCCTGCCAAGAAGCCAAAGAATAAAGACAGAGGTGAGGGAGATACAAAGCGATCTGAAGGGGAGCTCCCTGGATTCCTGAGACTCTTCCAGTTCCTCCTGAGAACCCCGAAGCTGTATCAGTTCCCCAACATTGCCCCTCAAGTAGAGCAGACTCATTGATGTCACTACACCCCACACGGTCTTAACTGTGCATGTCCAGAGAAGGGACCCTCCCGGCCTTGTGGTCTTCGCGCAGGGACCACATCTGGACCCATCAGCAGCTCCATTGTTTCCTGGTTCCCTTCCCACCTCCTCATCCCTTGGGATTTAAAGAGGAGGGGGGCAGGGGGAATACAAGCGGAAGAAGGAAGGAAGGGAAAAAAACCCAAATGAAACCCCTCTCCCTCATCCCTTTAAGCTGGTTGGTGGGGAACTGTTATTTGACTTGGTTTCCATTCAGCGCTGAGGTTTGTCTTCTGTGCTTTTAACATGGTTTTCAGTTGCTTTATGTTGGCTTCTGACTGCTCAGGAGGACTGAAGGGTGTCCAGGGCAGGGCTGTGGTGTGTGTATTGGCGGGTACAGCTGCTGGGTAGTGGAAGGGCCTGACCTCAGCCTTGCGTGAGGGCATCAGGAGTTTGCTTTCTGGGGGTGCCTTGTCCCGGGGATCAGGACAGAAGGCACCCACGCTGGAGTTTCAGGAAAAGCTGATTGGAGTCTCCCTGCGGTGCTTTGTTTCGTGGGGCTGCCACTAGGGATCATGGGAAACAAGTGGTTCTTCTCTTCCCTCTCCTCTCTGGCCAGGGAGGCTGGTGGTTTTGGCTGCCTCGGTGGAAAAACAAATACCCTTCCACAAATAAGTTCTTCTCATAGCCTTGAATTAGTGTTGGCAAAAACACCTCTGAGTGGGGATTCCACAAAGGCGCAAGCCAACCACACCTTTGAAGAGGGAGGACCTCAAGAGAGGTGGGGTGGCCGGCTTGGGTGGAGCAGTTCTGGGGCGAATGGGGGCTGGTCAGGGTCCCTAAGTGGAGATGTCAAAACTGAGAGCTCGGGAGACACCGACGGACAGGGTGTCCTGGCACCTTTCTCTGGATCAGGCCAAATGCTTTCATTTCGACTCGTTTCCGAGGTGTCGGCAGAGACACGTGTACATCCTAGCAGTCAGCCGATTCACGGCTGTCCGGGAAAAGCACAATTACAGCAGGAAAGGAGGAGAAAGGAACTCACTCTGCACATGAACTTGCAGACCCTGGAGATTGCACATAAGGGAAAGTTTAAAATAATGGCACTTTGATGGAATCTCTCTCTTCAGCCTGAAACACACCTCTTTTTTTTTTTTTTTTTTTTTTTAAGCATCACTAAAAACAAGTCCTTTCTCAGCATCACTTCCGCCTTCTGCTGCCCTTACCCCCTTGGCTGGCTGTTTCCTCCCCTTGCCCTCACCAATCCGCTGGGCCTGCCAGTCTGCCGGCCAGGGCATGACATCTTTGCACCATGCGTAAACACCCCTCACCATTAAGAGCTCCGTCTAATGAGAAACAGAGCCGTGGAGGGGAAGCTTCAAAGTGGTTGACGGAAGGAAGTGCCTGGAACGAAATCCGACTTGATGTCCCAATTAATACGTCCCCTAATTCTATTTCCTGCCCTTGCGGGCTTGCGGCTGCCTCCCCTGTAATTTCTGTGGGAGACGGAGGCTTGGCTGATGGGGAGGAAGGAACCTGGAAATGGGGCGGCTTCGCGGATGACTTGATACGCAGGCAATGGGCATATTAGGACAAATTAGGGAATTAAGGAGGAGGAAAAAAAAGAGACAACGACAGTCAGAGGAAATGTCATCCCAAGTAATAGTATTAATGGAGACGGGGGCTCTGCTGGAGAGGGTGGCTGGAGAAATTGAGAGCTGAGAGCGCCAGCCGGGCAGTCTTTTATTTCAGCCTGGGAGAGAGGAGCTGTTGCCAGACCCTTTCCTCACTGCCCCGGGCGGGACCTTGGGGTAGAAGCAGCCGCAGGTCTGCTCCGGAGGGTGAAGGGCAGGTGTCCAGATCGCAGCCAAAAGCCCGTCGAATTTAGATGAAGTCTTTGGGTGTAAATAAAGTGACCTGTGAAGACATCAGCCCGGGAACAGCCCAGTTAGAAGAAGCGGTGGGCTCTGGGAGTGTCGTAAGCTCTTCGAAATGAGCAGCCTGCGAGGGCCCACTCTTGAGTCATGCTTGGCAAATAAGCATGCAGTCCACTTACAAGGCAGATGCTGGCGGAGGGCAAAGCCCGCTGTCACTGGTGTACCAGGACAAAGAGTCTGTAAGAGGCATTGGGCACCCCGAGAGAAGTGGGGGACCAGGAGAGCCTCAGATACTCTGCTGGGATGATTTGGGCAATCCCTAGATTGGCTCCCCTGACTCATCTCTCCACCACCCCGGTCTGTCCTCAGCCTACCTTGCACACACCTAGGTACAGAGCCCATCTTGTCACCCCTTTTCTTAACTATAGGCACCCCCATGTCTGTGTGATCGAGTCTGGTCACCCTAGCATGGCGTTCACGGTCTGTCGGAGTGAATTTCCTCTGTGGCCTTGCTGCCCTCCACTTTCCTTCTAGACCTCCACCCGGCCCCTCTGTTTCCCCAACCTCCAAGCTCGTTTCTCTTAGGTAGCTTGGCACACACAATGTCTTCCTCCACCTTAGCCCTTCTCTTTCTTCTTGGCTCCTGTGTATCCATGAAGTCCAAGTTTACATGGCTTCCCCTTGCTGAAACCTTCCCAGCATGTAAGCTCCCTCTCTGTTCCTGCGGGACTCTCTTTGCATCTCTGAGACATGGCGTGCTCCGCGGCACTGCGATAATTTGCTTTTGTGTCTGGCTTTCCTGAGAGAATGTCTCTCCAAAGAGACACAGAGGACAGGACCCATGGTATAGGTTTCTCGACTTTTACAGTGTCTGACATAACACAGGACCTCAGTAAATGGGGAGGGAGCAAGGGGGAGAAGAAAGAGGGCGTAGATAGAACAGGAAACATCTAGAGCTGTGTTACTCGTGATATATGGATATTATCATGGTGTAACACACACATGAAGTCAAGCTGAGTTCACTTTAGGACTCATTCTGTTTGATCACATTGGCCAGGCTACCCAACGTAGCTGGTGATCAGAAGCTTATGTGGGAGCCCTGGGTTCACATCCTTTTGCGATCACTCAGTCCTGGGGGAGGACGCTTCCCCTCTCTGAGCCTCTGTTCCATCATCAGTCACATGGGAAAAAGGTGGTCATGAGGATCAAACAAGATAAAGTACTTAGAGTGTTTTGCACAGCACCTGGTGTGTAGTAAGTGATGAATAAAATCTAATATCCGGAAGAGTTGAGCCTGGGAACTCTTGTCATCCTTTCAGACCATCTGTGGTTCTCTCTCCTTCCTCTTCCTGACCTCTTCTGCACAGGCCCCGCCCCATAGTCTGAACTGTTCACTCTCCTCGCTGCCAGGATAGACAAGTCAGGGAGTGGCCCTAGCACCCGAGCCAACAGCCACTGGCATCTTGGTTACTGGGGAACAGTATCATTGCTGCGGCTTGGTTGCTTAAAGGATCTGATGCCTGCCACAAACATACCCAAACAAAACCTCCTGGTTACATCATTTGCTTGGGAGGAGAAGTGACAGTAAAAATGTGCAGGTCTGAGATCTTAAGCCTCTGTTCTTCTTCGGTGGTTTGTCAATGGGGGACATGCAAAAAGCTACTAAGACCACACCGGGGGTCTTTCCCATCAGGATAAACCTCCACCCAGTCCATGTTCCTTTCATTATGTACCTAGGATCTGGTGTTCCTGCCTGGAGCAAAAGTCACTACTCCCTGGCCAGACAGTGCCTTATTGATGTAAATATTGGTGCAGTGGCCAAATAAAGCTGGGCTGTAATTTCTCCTTAGGAAATCACTGAGGACAAGGAGAATGACTCTGAGGTCCGTGGAGGATGGTGTTAGGGCTTGCCCAGGCTTCATCCAAGTCTTTCTCCAAAGGGCTGAACTGGGTGCTGGTGGTGTTGAGAGCTTGCTTAAGACAAGACCTTTCCATCTGAATTGTCGGTGGATATGACCTGAGCCCCATAAGTTTCACTCTTGACAAACTCGGAGCAGGGACCAGAGTCCTCCTCTTCTTGATATTTCAGGACATCTGCCAAGTTTTTCCTTTTTCTTATCCTCCTCTTCTTTGAATGTTTTCTTTTTTCTTTTTTAAAGACTTTATTTGTTTGAGAGAGAGAGAAGATGAGCTCTGCACTGAGTGCAGAGCCTGACTCGGGGCTCGATCCCATGACCTCGAGATCATGACCTGAGCTGAAACCAGGAGTCAGACACTTAACTGACTGAGCCGCCCAGGCACCCCATTCTTTGAACATTTGCAAAGCCATTTGACATCCATTATTTATTTTAGATCCTTCCTTGGGGTTTGAGAAAGGGCTATCACCATCTCCATTCCATCGATGAAAAAAAAGGAGTCACAGAAAGATTAAGGCCAAGGGTCAAGGGTGCATGATGTGCTACTTAGGTCCCTTTTGGAAGTGAAAGTCTTGTCCCCCAAGCCCCCCACCCCCAACCTCCTAGGAGTGTTGCCAGTTGAATGTCTTTAGCTCCCAGCTGTCTGGGTCTTGCACACAGCTGAAGACATCCACTTTGCTTATGATTATGTCCCCTTCCAGGGACAGCCTGCATCCCAAGACTGGCAGTGCAGGGGAATGAAGGCCTAGCCCTTTGGCCCCAGTAGAAGGGTCAGGCCATCTTCAGAACTCCCATAAGGTCAGCCAAGGCCTTTGTTGAGACTGCCTTACAACTCAACTTTTCCCTTCACCCAACCCTGATTCCTTTCCTTCTCTTTCATCCCCAATAAATATCCTGCTCATTAATCTTTACTCCAGCCTCTGCTTCCCAGGGAACCTGCCACACCAAGGTCATGTAGGGTGAAAGTGGAGAAGGTGAGGCTGAAATCCAAGTGCCAAGACTCTTGCTGACTCAAGACATAATTGGCCAGTTTCTGAGTACTTACCAGGTACCAGGTACTGAGCCAGGAGCTGGGGATGACGTGATGAACAAGGGTCACAGCATCCTTGCCCTCATGGGACAATGTCTGGAAGGACAATAGACATTGAAGTTGTAGTTATTTACAGGGGTGATGAATTTTAAGGACAGGTACCAGATGCTAGGGAAGTAAAATGCAAGGGCATCACCCCAATCTAGGGGATCATGCAGGGCTTCCTGGAGACAGTCGTGGTGAATTAGTATTACAAGGAGAAGTTATCCAGGCAAAGAACAACGTATTCAGAGAGTAGGTATTGAAGGGGGCATGATGTCATGGTGGAACTCACAGGACTATGAGCATGAATGGAGTCTGGGGAG
Source organism: Ursus americanus (assembly GCF_024610735.1). Taxonomy (NCBI): domain Eukaryota; kingdom Metazoa; phylum Chordata; class Mammalia; order Carnivora; family Ursidae; genus Ursus; species Ursus americanus. The sequence continues at coordinate 13,999,100 of NC_142156.1, read as the reverse complement.
TGTGGGGCAGTGGCTTGGACTGCTTGGATAACTGGGAAAGCCTGGACCCTGTCTGTAGTATGTAGCCCCCAAAGATGCCCACCAGGGAGGACTTCATCTCTGAACACACCGACTGCTCCATCCAGACTTTGAATCTGGACCAGGCTTGTGACTTGCCTTGGCCAACGAGAATGGAGCAGGAGTGACGCTCTGGCAGTTCTGGGCTTAGGCCTTAAGAAGCCTGGAGGTTTCAACATTCCCTCTGAAAGCCCATCATCCAGCTGTTTAAAGAAGTTCACGCTACGACTGAATGATGAGATATCATGTGGACAACGACAGATTGCGTGGAGAAGCCTCAAGGAACCTAATGTAGGAAAACATCTTCCTGGACCTTCCAGAACAGCCTGACCACCTGCTGAAAGCACTGAGTGAACCCAGCCAATACCCCGTGGAGCTAAAGAACCTCCCAGTCGTGCCTTACTTGGATTCTTGACCCACAGAATTATGAGAAATAACAAATCATTATTGTTTTCAGCCTCGAACTTTGGAATTCATTGGTTACACAGCAATAGCGAACTGAAACATTCTTCCCTAGAGAAAAGATCCTATTTATGCATCTGCCCCCAACAGCTCACATTGAGCATCAGTAATGTGCTAGGCTTTTCGAGCTTACTTCATTTAAACCTCGCCAAAAACTCAATGAAGTAATCAGCATGTATGTCCATTGCACAGATGAGAATAAAGGAGACTCAGGTGAATGGGACTTGCCCACCTTGCACAGCTTAGAGAAGTGGTGGAACATGGACTTGAACCCAGGCAGCGTGGCCTTGACACCCACTCTCCATCACTATATGGATCACTCTTGCATGGGCACAGGATCAATAAAGGCCTTGATCTGTAGATTGATCTATTGATGGCAGACAACACTGGGCTAAAACATGGTGTTCAAACAGTAATCCATGCATTTCAGACACTTCCATGATCACTCAGTGCCTCTTTGAAGACCCAGCTCCTCAGTCAGTAGAACTGGCCACACAGGAGTCAGAATAAGGACAGTTAGACCCCACAATGCAGCTAGGAGACCTAGCTTTTAGCCTCAGTTCTTGCCCAATGACTTTGGGTCATGACTTTCTTCCCCTGGATGCCTATTTCTCCATCTGTAAAAGGAAAGCAGAATTTCCAGACATGTCCAGATTTGTCATATTGGCAAATGACCAAATCTTTTATACACTTGTTTTATAAATCATCTCACATTTGTAACTTAAAAATGCCTTGTCCAGGCTATAAAATTTGTTAAATGGAGGATTTAATGAGCTGGTTATAGATCTTTTTGAATACACCTGAAAACAAATACATGATTTAAAAAACTAGCCTCTTTTGCCACCTATAATCATGCCTTGTGCTGCTGGGTTGTGGGGGATGCTTTGGAGGCCTGGGGTTGGTGGTCCAGGTGGTCATTTGTTCTTGGCAAGGGCTAAGGCCCGCAAGCGAGTGGGTTTCAGGCTTGGTTCCCACTAGACTGGCCGACTGTCACCTCATAAACAAAGGTGCTGTCCTGGCCCCACCTTAACTCATTCTTGGGGTGGGCAATGGGGCCCTCTCATGCCATTGCGACATCTCATTATGGGATGGGAAACTTCACATCAGAGTGAAAGTCTGGCTTGGGAGAAAGGCCCTGTGCAAGGAGGGGGAAATAAGTTGACAAGAAAGAGTTCAGCCCCTCCAACTGGTCTGTAGGAAATTTGTCTTCATCTTTCCTTCTAGAGGATTTCTAGATTTTCTTCTTTAAGTGTCCCTGGTCTGATGCTTGGCTGCCCAGAGTTGGAGAAGGTCCAGCTTGAGATCGGTCTGCTGTTAACAGGGTAACCATAGTTGGAGAACAAGGCTGCTGGGAGGGTTGCGTTTTGTATCTTCCATCTCTGGCTGGGGTCCTGGCATGTTACATTATGTCTCAGAGCCAGCTGGATAGAGGAGAAAGAGCACTGGATTGAGCAAGAATAATAATGCCTAAAAATTAATAATCACCACCGCCATCATCTCAGGTAACATTCATAAGTGCCTCTACTCTTGACTTAACTCATCTGACTGATCCCCACCACAACCCCATATGAGACAGATCCACTCTTCTCCCCTTTTGACAGGCGAGGAAACAGAGGTTTAAAGAGAGTGGGTCACTTGTTCAGGATTTTTCCCTTCATGAAGGACAAGGATGAGATGTGGTTGCAAGACACGACATCCTTTCCTCTCTCTGGATGTTGGTGGTCCATTCTATAAAATGAGGGTGTTGGACCAGATTGATGGTGGTTAAGGGAGTCTGTTTTTCAGCCTCGGACTCATTCTTCTGATGAGGCCAGTCAGAAAGCCTGAAACATAAACTAAAAGTAAGTGGGATTGTTATGTTGATGCAGAGTAGAGGGGAGGGAGTCAAAGTCATGCCAACAGAGTCAACCCTTGCTTTGCTGAGACACCTCTGGGCAACCTCCAGAATCCTGTGGACCTTGTCCACAAACCAGAGGGACAAGAGCTTCTCCCAGGTGGCTTTCTGGCTTTGGTGTTGGGTATTTTTGAGCATCTGTTCCCTGGAAACCTCAGAGCTCTGTGGATGTGGTCCTTGGTGCTGCTGCCGGGGTTGGCGAATGTCCTTGATTATAGACTTATTCCAGCATTCCTTCCTTCAACAGCTGGGGTCCCCATCTGTGTGCCTACACTGAAGCCAAGGAGAAGGAACAGAAGGGGAAAAGAGATGCTTTGCCACCTTCTGAGATTCTGGATCTTTTGGGAAAAGGGGAGTGAGGAGAGAGATCAGCTCACCTGCAGTTACAATGCTGAGTGATAGGCGTTTTAACAGGAATGAGCACAGCGCACTGGGAGATGGGGCTTGTAATTCTGACTTGGAGGTTAGGAAGGCTTTCTGGTAGGCCAAGGATGAGATGGGCCATAGAAAGAGCATAGGCCACTGGCGGGTGGGGAATAAGGATGGCCTTTTGGGCCAGAGACACCCTCATGCAAGGCTGTAGGAGAGCGGCATCTAGGACCATACCCTGTATGATGTGACTGAGAATGGGAGCAGTAGGGGCTAGCTCTTTTATGACCCCTCCCCAACTCACCCCTGCCTGCAAAACTTTGTCTGCTCTGCCTTGGGCACAGTGAGGAGTATGGGGGTGAAAGGTAACAGTTTGGCAATTCCTTGGCTCTTGAGTGAGTACGTTGCAAGAACCCACAAAACAATTACCTTTTCCAAGAGGTTTGGCTCTTACCCTCTTAAGAAAAGCAAGAAACAGGAACAGTGAAACAGTGTGGACAGTGAAAGCCCATGGCTGGATGCCAGAGGGAGCCGGTTTGCCCAAAACTCCATTTTGTCTGATATCCACATTGCCACACCAGCTTTCTTTTTGTTAATGTTTGCTTGGAATATCTTTTTTCTAGTCTTTAATATTCTCTTTCTCTGTTCATGCATGTGTGCCTCAGAAAAAGCACACAGCTGTTTTTTTTTTTAATAATCCATTCCCAAGGTCCCTGTCTTTTAACTGAAGAGTTTAATCCCATTATGATTAATGTGATTACAGATTAGTTCAGATTTATCTCTATTATCTGATTCTAAGCTTTCTACTTACCATATTTTAATATATATATATATACATATACATATATATATTTTTTGCCTCTGTTTCTTTTCTTTTTCTCTTTTGTATTAGAGTGATAGGATTTTCTTTACCTCCTCCCAGCCACCTTTTCTCCTCTCCTTGTTCATTTATTTATTTTAAAGATTTATTTATTCCTTTGAGAGGGAGAGAGAGATTAAGAGAGAGAGTGAGAGAGAGAGTGGGGGGGAGAAGGGACAGAGGGAGAGAGAGAATCTCCAGTAGGCTCCCCGCTCAGCGGGACTGAATCTCACTACCCCGAGATCACGAGATCACAACCTGAGCTGAAACCAAGAGTCAGTTGCTTAACCAACTGAGCCATCCAGGTGCTCCTCCTCTCCCTGTTTAGAAGCTGTATGTTTTGTTCCTATTCTTTAAACGTGTATATTAAATTCTTCTGTATATGCTTAATCACTGTAATCAATATAATAATGCATCTGGTCTCCTCTTGAACAAAGCAAAACTCTCAGAAAACATAACCTCCAACCTTGTCCTTTCTGGCATTCATACTGTTTTTGTGCAAGCCAGCCTAGAGTCCCAATCTTACCCTCCACCTCCCCTTCTCTCTCTGTGTTACCTTGCAAGTAATTTCATCTCCCTGATTCTCAGAGTCTTCAACTGAAAAAAAGCGGGAGTCATAAATCTTCCCAGGAACATTGTTGGGTGGCCAGAAACCAGAGAGGGGTGGTGAAAATGTTCCACCTGTGCGCTGATACCCAAACCTAGAAGTTGGGGGTGTCAGAGAATTGTTGCCATGGCGTTGAAGGACATTGGGTCCTTCCCCTTCATTATTTGGCTGTCTTTGAATACAATCTTTATTTTATAATCAGTGTCTGCCGGGCCTCACTCTGGGTCAGGGTGATATCGTCTTTTGGGCTCATGGAAGCCTCAGTCCCCACTGCACCAAGATGCCACCTTCTCTCTGCCTCCATGCTTCTCTCTCTACTTCTCTGTCCCCTCCGTTTCTCTGTCTTGGACCCTGTGCCCAAGTGTGTCTCTCCCACTGCCTGGTTCCTCCTTCTGCCCTGCTTCTAATGGCTAGGGTTTTCTGCCTCATTCCATCTTTGTGTGTCTCCACAACCCCCCTTCTGTCCTTCTTTCCATCTCCGTCTCCATCTGTGTCCCAGTCTCTCCATCATCCGCGTGTCAGCCTCTTCCCCGTGTTCCCCACCTCTCTGACTCCCTCTCCTCATTTAGATGTCTGTCCCCCTTCCCACCACTTCTTTGAACCCCACAGCGACTCCGGCCTGCCTCCTCCTAGGTCAGCCTCCATCCATTCGCTGCCTCCCTCCTTCAGCCTCCCCATCTGCCACCTTCTGTCTACCATTTTCTCAGCATCCGGCTTCCTCCCTCTGGCATCTTCATTGTCCCTGCCCACACCTGTGCTCCCCTCTGCGCTCTCGACCTCTCACCCCTGCCCCCTCCCCCCCGCTCCATTTCTCTGGGCTGCCCTGCCACCTCTCACCCGGTCTCAGGCCAGGCCCCTGCCTGGGGTCTCAGGGCTCCAGGAAGCCAGCCAGAGACTGCGCCATAACTCAGGAACTCCGCCAGCAATCATTTCATTAAGCAGGAATGGCGTTCCCATTACCAGATAGCAGGTCTGCTTCTTCCCCACCAGGGCCCCCTCCCCGCCGCAAAGCCCCTCGCAGCTTCCTGCTCCGAGCAGCCACACAAGGCCTCATTCTAATCCTCCGACTTGTCTGTTTAGTGTCTTTGCAGAGGGGAAAGGAGCAGAAAAGTAGCTTGTCTTTTATTTGTATTTGCCCTCCTTTTTTCCTTCCTCCAGATATCCCCCTGGGGCACCGGCCTAGAACAGAGCAACAAATATTTACTAATTCCATTAACAGAAGAGTTTTTTTTTTTTTTTCTTTCCAAGCGAATATCTGAGGCCCCAAGTTCATGGTGAGCCTCCTCCCCCGCATGGCCCCCTCCCCCCTCCTCCCCACACGCCCAGGACTTATATATAGTTCACTCAGTGCCATTTCCCCAATTTTTTCTGAAGTTCAAGACAAGTTGAAGGGTCAAAAAGGCAAAGGGTGTTTTAGAAGTTTAGCAGACAGCTTTTGGTACAAGAAAGAAAAAGAGAGCGGGAGAGAGGGAGAGAAGGCGAGGAGGCAGGAATCTGGCTCACATTAAGCTGGAAAGTTCCAACCATTGATTCGGTCTGGAATTATAGCCCCCCCAACACATACTCCGACCCTTTTTAAAATCACAAAACATGGTTTATTCATGATTTAAAAAAAAATAGCAACCAAAATTACATTCTGGTTCACCAACACGGAGACTTATCCTTCCTTTTACTTTGTGTCTTCTGGGTAGGACTGGGAGACAGGGGTGGAAGGTGGGGATGAGAGGATTCCAAGGCCATGAGTCCTGAGGACAGGGGCCCGTGCTCCTGCCAGGCCTTCGCACTGTCTTTGCCCAGGCCGGCCTGCTGGCGCAAACCAAGGACACGTCTGTGTGAGCAAAGGGGCCGCCTGAAATGGCAGTTCCTGATTAAGAGGAGAGGAGAAAAGGCTCGTGAGGTCATGCTGACAGATGTCGCACTGGGAACGGATGCGATAAATGATTGTATTAGTTTTCCGGGGCTGCCACTACCCATCCCCACAAACCAGGTGGCTAGGAATGACAGAGATGGATTCCCGAGTGCTTCAGGAGGCCAGAAATCTGAAACCAAGGTGTCCCACAAAGATTCTTGGGGACAGTTGCCTCTCCCAGCTTCTGGTGGCCCCAGGCATCCTTGGCTTGTGGCTGTGTCATTCTTGGCCCATCTCTGTCTTCACATGGCCTCCCTCCCTTGTGTGTATCAAATCTCTCTCTTATACAGACACTTGTCATGGGATCGAGGGTGCCCTCCTTCTGGCGTTCTTACATTTGCAAAGATCTGATTTTAGATTTACATAAGGTCATTCACAGGTACAGGGGTTAGGACTTGGACACCTCTTTTGGGGGGGACACCATTCACCCCACTGCAGTGATCAGCAACATCCCACAGGGATACCCACCTGCAATAGCACAGCTCAAGAAATGCTGTGTTATATTCTCCTCCCCTTCCCTCTCGGTCTTGCCCAGCAGGAGGAGAAAACCCCGGCTCAGCTAGCGTGTCTTCAGTACCTTCTTGCTATTTGCTGATCCTTTTTTTTTTTTTTTTTTTTTTTTTTTTTTTTTTTTTAAGGAAGCAAGAGGGCAGCCCTCAGGCTCAGAACAGTTACTGGGCAGCTGTACCCAGTGCTTACTGCATACTGGTCTTTTCTTTATGGTAGTGACACAAAACTTCCTCTTGGATTGAACTGAAACTTGAGCCAACACTAGGTGATTGAGTTGGGAAAAATATCGGGTAAATAAATAAGACATGCGGATGTGGTGGGTTGCTGCACAGGCGAGGGGACGTTGGGAAGGGCAGGTGTGGTGGTGTGTTGGTTTCCCGCTGGTCCCAGGAGCCCCGCGCATGCGCATGTGAGGTTTACCAGGAAGACGCTGGGTAAGGCAGATTCTAGTCTATGGGCGCTTGTTTCTCCTTGATCTCAATTGCATGCGTTTTTGTTTGGAGGGAAAACAGTAACAACAACCCGGAATTAAAAGAAAACTTCAAGAATCAACCTCTTCTGCCACTCCACTTCTAGTTTGCAGACCAAGAAACCAAGGCTCAGAAAAGAACAAAAAAAGAATTGTCCCAGGTCACCCGGGGGTCTGGACTCCCATATGTTGAGTTGAGCTCCTACTATTTACGGGGCAGCTGCAGTCTGTGAATTCTTCAGTACATGAGTTATTGTGTAAGTCCTCACAGCAGCACTGTGAAATTGCTGGAATTTTACAGGGGAGGAAACTGAGGCTCAGAGAGGGTTAGGAGCTTGTCCACATGACAGAGCTGATAAGGGGGAGGAGCTGGGATTCCCGCCCACATCTGGCTGGCTCTCCATCTGGTGTTTTCACCAGAGCAGCCGACTGCTTTCTCCCCTCTTGCAAATGTCGGCATGTCCTCACGCACACACACACACGCGTGCATGCGCGCGACACTCAATGTCTATGCACGCAAACACACGTGCACGCGCGCACACACACACACACACACACACACACGCAGCGTTTATTTGGGTGAGGACATTCTGGGCCTTGGCTGTTTCTGCAGCCTCTATATTCACACACCTCATCCAACTGACATTTCTCTGCTGGGTCCGCTTGCAAATCCTTGCAGGGGACAGCATGTTTCTGGCTTCCTCTGAAGGGAATGAGGGCAAGAGAGACATTCCTCCTTGGTGAAAGAAAGACAGAGGGTGTGTGCAGGGAGAGATTTTGAGCCTGTGGGTGCCAGGTTATTTCTCTCTATTCTGGAAGTTCCTGGATATTGGAAGACAATTGGATGAAGCCAATTAGCTGGCTTCTTGTCTCCCCCACGCCCCACACAATAGGATGTTGGACACCATCAAAGACCCTGACAGGATCACAAGAGTGAGCGCCCTCAGATTCCTTAGCTGTCGAGTGTCCTCATTGCTGCACAGATGCGTTCTAGATTCCTGGAGGGTCCCTTTTAAGGAATGTTGTGAACTATGAATTCCTTACCCCCATGAACTGAGGGCCCACACAGCACATTTTTCATTTCTTGGAGTTCATATACTCTTCAAAGCTTTTTTCTGAGTTTCCGTTTAAACCCCCCCACCCACCAATCAGAATAGGAACATCCCTGGATATTCTCTCAACTCACGGATGGGGAAACGGAGACCCAAGACCCAAGAGTGGCAGGACTTGGAAGTCCCAGGGATGGTTAGGGCCAGACCTGGGATTTGGATGCTGAGGCTTCTCAGATCGGCCCAGTGCCTTTCCACTGTTTCTCCCTCTCCCTAAAAACACCTCACCTTGCAGCACTTCTGAACAGATCCAGGCAGTCCTGGGAGAACAGTCCATGGGAACCCAAGGGGTAGGAGACTAAAGTATTCCTGTGTCAAACTCCTAGGTTCGAATCCCAGCTCAACCCCTTATAAGCCATGAAGCCTTGGGTGACTTACTTACCTTCTCTTTGCCTCAGTTTTCTCATCAGTAAAATGGGAAGAATATTAGCATCTATTTCATAAAGTTACAGGGAGAATTTAAATGGAATCCAGGTAGAATTTTGAAATAGTGCCTGGCAGTCAGGATACATTCAACGAATAGCTGGTACTATTAACATCAGTATTATGATGATTAGTAGATATAGAGGGGAAACCTCTTGCTGTGGTACAGACACCATACATGATCGCCACCCTCACCCTCACTCTGAGCCGGAAGACATCCCACCCCCCGCTGGAACTGATTTGGGTGCTGGAATGGTGGAACTCACAGGTGCTTAGAGTGTAAGTGGCTTGATCTCCTGAGAAACTAACATATGGAGAAATGAAGGGATTTTTTTTCTGAAGGCCTCAGAGCTACTTAGAGGCCCCGTCAGGCCTTCGGCCTCAGGGTCCTCCCACTGCTTGGGGGCACATCCCCCTTGGGATATAACCTTGAAGAGCAGAGGCTGGCTGCCACGGCGCTGAAGGGGTTAATTCTGAGCCCCCCCCCCCCAACTGACTGCAGCAAGCATCCTACACTCTGAATTTCTTTGCAAAACAAACAAACAGGATACTCCCTAATAATTCCCAGGCCTTTTTTCCTTGTGGCTAAGATGCAGATTTTGCTAGAAGCAGGCCTTCCGAAGATCCCTCATTACCAGGCTGTTGTTGGACAACTGGGGCTGTTTCATGGCTGGATAAAGGGTCACGTGGCCAGTCGTTCGCGCATTCACCCCAAGCTCCCAGCCTGGAGCGGCGGGTTCAGACACCCACACCCTCCCGACCCTCCAGAAGTAGACAGTGTTCTCAGAGCTCTCTCAGACTTGCTCCACCGGACAGGTCCACATGACTATTCTCAGATGCGAGGTGGGAACAGGGAGGCATTCGGTAAATAAATGGCAGTCCCTGAGGAACATGGGAATCTTTTGGCTTGAACGTTTCCCGCGAGCCAGGTTGTGCAGTAAGCACTTGATAATTATTATCTTGTTCTGGTCTTGCAAAAATCAGTGTGGTGTTGTGAATCATCCCCTTTTTTCCACGTGAACTTTGGGGGATGGCAAGATAAGACCACCCCATGGTCAGAGACTCCTCACCCGGTGGCAGAACAAGGCTTGACCCCAGATCTAAGCGTTTCCAGATCTCAGGCTCTTCTCTTTCTACTTCATCGATGTCATTTCTCCTTCTTGGGCACATTAAAGGTGGAACGGGGGTGGGGGTGGGGGGAGACTAAGGTCCACAATGAGTTTCCCCAACAACCCATACCTGGAGGAAAGCCAGATTCTAGGGTGACAGCCACTTCACGTTACAATAGCAATGCCCTTACATATCTGGGGTTTGGGAAGACGGGGTGAGAGAAATGCGAAGTGTGCTTTCATTCATTCTGAGCAAATAGTGTCATCTGCAAATATGGCGGATTCTGAGAATTGCCTGCATAGCATCCATTTCCCTGATTTTGCTCTCAGATCCTTCAAGTAACCGACCCACGATGGACATGCAATGTGAGAAAGAAGTCTTTTTGTGATAGTTTAGGCCACCGAGCTTTGGAGGTTGGTCGTTACCCCCGCCTCTCCTGACAACAAGCCCATCAGAGCTGCCTTCTCTCCTCCTCTTACTTCTTGCAGCTCACAGGCGGAATGGGAGAGGACGCCTCAGCTGGGATGGCCCTGGTCCTCACCTCTCCATCCCGCAGCCCTGCCTGCTGGTCTCCCTGGAGCACCCTCCTGTTGTCTCCTGGTGTCGCCTCATGTGGAGGGTTGAGTTCCTCAGGGAGAGAGGGGAGGCTTGTCTTCCGTCAGGGCCATACTGAGTTCAAGGCATCCACCACAGAAGTCCTGGGGCATCCAGTCGTATAGCTCTTGGCGTTGTCATGTGAGAGAACCCATGAGAGCGTCACGCCCTAGATCAGAGTGTCACGCCCTAGATCAGAGTGTCACGCCCTAGATCAGAGCTTTCCAGATGCAACAGCTCATGTCCCCTGAGTGCTTCCTCCCACTGACCTCGGCAGCCTGTTGAGTCTAGGGCAAGTGGCCTGGCCCCCTCCCACTTTCCCTATGACACGCCCCCGTGACACATTCTCCTTTTGGACCCTGTTGCACTTTCCTGCCCCTTGCCCTTGCTAGAGCCCACCCTAACCTGGGAGAACATACTTTGACAACCTTTGCAACTTCGTAGGGGGAAGAAAACAGGTCTTTAGCAGTTAGGTTGTAAGATGCATGTAGAAAAGTCAATGGGGACTGGCTTACACTTAAGGAAATGCGTTGACAGGCGCACTTGGAAGCCAGAGGCAGGGGGACTTCAGAACTGACTCCATACAGTATCTCTGGTTTTGCTTTTCTGAGCTGCTTCTGTTGGGCTCCACTTCTCGAACCAGCATTTTTCTCAGCCACCCTATGGTGGTGGCCCCAGGTCTGTTGTCTACACGTGATCTTACTCAGAGGAATAAGAGAGTGGGCTGCTTCTGGACGCTCTGCTGGAAGATCAAAGAACTTTAATAGGAGTCCACCCCCCCCGCCCTGCCACCCCCCAGCAAACCTCTTCTTGCATCTCATTGTCTAGAATAGATCAAATAAGCATTCCAGCAGCAATCACTCAGAGTAAAATCAAGTTAGTCTTAGATTAATTGGGTTGAGTGCTGGAGCTGGGAATGGTGTTGACATCCTTTGAGGAGCCCAAGCTGTGTGGAGGAGGGATGGACACATGGACAACATTGAGATTCTATTAAGAAGAAGGATGAGGAAGCGGATGCTGGTGAGGCCACCAACAGTGATTGTTTCAGAGCCTTTCTCCCTCTTTTCCCGGGAGTCTTCTTTACCCCAATATAATTGTGTGGATGGCAATGGAGGGGGCAGCTTGGTAGCCAAGTCGACACCCGGACCTAACACAGATGATTATTTTAGGAGACATATGACATCTGACTCTGCCCAGTATAAACCCAGGATCTGGACAAGACGAAGTCCTTTGGTTCTTCTCTTTTCTCAGCCAAAGCTTTATGTTTTCTTACGTAATCAATCTCAATTGGATAAGTACCCTGCTTGTGTCCATTGCGTCTTACGAGGGAAACCGATGCTAAGAAAGAGGGAGAAATCCAAGAGGTTTAGTGGGGTGGCTAATGCATGGGAAAGACGAAGGGGAAAAGAAGCAGGATGGGGTAGCAAGGAGCTCAGACCACAATAAAGATCAGAGAAAGTCCCAACCAGCAGCATGGGAAGGTCCAGAGCAAAGACATTCCCCAGAGGGGTCCTGCACGGGGCAGAAATGGCAGAACCCTGCTCAGCATTTGTCTGGGGGCCTCCCAGGAAGCATGTGGCTTTGACTTAAAAGCTGAAGTGTTGGGGGGGGGGCACCTGGGTGGCCTTAGTCTGTTAAGGGTCTAATTCTTGATTTTGGCTTAGGTCATGATCTCAGCGTTGTGAGATTGAGCCCTGAGTCAGGCTCCATGCTGGGTGTGAGCCTGATTAAGATTCTCCCTCTCTCCCTGCCCTACTCCCCACTCTCCCCCTCTTAAAAAAAAAAAAAGCTGAAGTGGGTCCCCAAGTTTTGGCAGCTGGAGGCTGTCCACCAACAGCATTTCTTGCAGCTGAATGGCAGATTCTTCCTTGAAGCCGCATCCCATCACATCTTGGTGGCTACCACCTCCTTCTACACCTCCAATGGACTAGGTGCTGTGCTAGGTCCTGGGAGGGGAGATTGGGAGACAATACTCAATTCCTCCCTTATGTCATCTACGTGCCTTAGTATTGTTGTTCCTCGATTTGCAAACAAAATTGCGTCTAAAATGTCCTTTTGCTGATAAAAAGTCCTTGGAAATAGCCATTGATTCCTGTTATGACTAACGTGAAGTCCACAGCATCCTCATTAATGGAGAAGTCAGTGCAGGCACTAAGCGGGTACCCTACAATATGGGTTATAATTACATGCCACACGTAACTGTAAAGTTTGCTATTACACTCATAATTTGTAAAAAAAAAAAAAATCCTGCAGGAACTTGTTGGTAGCTGCAATGCCAATGCTTGCCAATTAATCGGCTGTTGGCACACTCTGCAAGTGTGTGACTATTGGTAAGAAATACCACACTTAACGTCCGAAGTTAAGAACCACTTTATTACGCCCGTGGATTCTGTGGGTCGGGAAAGGGATAGCACACAGCAGAGCTGTTTTGTCTCCCATCTATGACCACGGTTCAGCTGGGAGAGTCTTAAAGGCTAGGGGCCGGAAGCATTTGGAGACTCCTTCCATCATATGACCGATACCAGGGCGTGGCTGGGACGCTGCACCAGACAGCTTACACCCGGCCTGTCTTGTAGCTTGGGCTTCCTCACAGCATGGTAGCCTCAGGATAGACCTACTCTTTTCATGGTCTGGGGCTCCAGTGTCCTAGTGATCAAGGGAGAAACAGCATGGCCTTTGACGAAGGCACAGAGCGTAACTTCTGCCATTCTTTTTGGCTCGAAGAAGTCAAGCCCACCTAGATTCAAGGAGGGGGGGAGGCATAGACCCCACCTCTTGATGGGAGAAGGGTAAAAAAATATATAGCTATTTTAAAGAACTACCACAGTTGGCAATGGTAGTTTTCACTAGCTATGTGCTAAGCCTGGCGAGAAGCTATTGTGCATATATTCTTTAGCAATGAGGTATTTCAGTCTTTGTTTTATAGAGAGGTTAGGTGACTTGCCCACAGTCACACAGCTAGAAAAAGACAAATCCACAACGATTGCCCAGATCTGTCAGATGCTATAACATGTCACCCGAGTCTGAATTTCTTGCCCAAATGTCCCCTCATCCCTGACCCCTGTGCCTGGACTGGCATAGGGGAGAGAAGGCAATTGAGAGAGGATTAAAGATGAATTAAAGATGTTTTCTTACTTGTGAAAGTCATCTTTTCTTTTTTAAGATAATTTCACTACTATTTCTCATTCATAATCAAATTCTTGAGTTGAAAACTATACCAAAGTGGTCAAGTCAGAATGTTCCATTGCTTTCTGGAGGGCTGTGTTGTCCCGTCTTCCGTGCTCAGCTCCTGAGGAGAAATGGTCGTGTAGTTAAGGGGGGGTCGCCCTGGGTGAGAAAAGGGGCTGGCAGATGAGAAGACGAGGTTCAGCCCCTAGATTGTTCTCCATGTGTGTGTCTGCCTCCATGGAGTTGGCCACATGTGTCCTTGTGGCGGGCAGGACCTGGCAGACCCCGGGGGCCCTGGTGGGCAAGGGGTCCCATCCAGAAAAGATGGTGTCCTAGAAAAAGGAGCCAATGCTCTGGTTTTGACAGGTGGTCTGAGGGAGTCCAGGAATGCATAGAGACAGTCCTGGGAGAGGGAAACATCCCTCAGTCCAATCGGCCGCCCCATCCACTATCCACGTCCCAGGAGCACGCAGGCATTTCATGTGGAAGTGTGTTCAGTCACGCATCCCTGCTGCAGCCCCAGAGTCTGAGTGACTTTGGATAGCACGGCTGGCTCGTTCCACGTCCCACCATCGTGGGGTCTCCGGAGACCCCAGCCAAGCCTCCCCCCATGCTTAGCATTACTCTCCTGTGCTTAGCAACCTCCTGTCACATGCCTGGCACATGGTAGGTGATCAGCTGGTGTTGAAAAAAGTGCACTTTGCATTCCGTCAATTCCAAACTGCAGACAGGCGGTCTCTCTCACTCATATTTCTGCTTCCGTCTGGGTCGCTAGTGTCCTCCCTGCCTTGGGTCCCATCCCCACTCTCCAGGGGCCCCTTACCCTTCCCACCCCCAGAGATGCTTTAAGACTGAATTCAGTTCTTCTTCTCCCCCCAGAAGCCTTCCTGTGGCTAATCCCCCAATATGGGTTAAAAGCCCCTCCCACTGAGCCCTCTGTTTACTCGGATGGAGGCACCTGTCACCTGCACCCTCCTCCCCATGGTAATGAACTCACTTGCAGGGGGGCTCAGTTTCACGTGCTGTGACTCAGGCGTGCCCAGAACTTAATACATAAAATGCAGCTTTCTTCATTTTCTTGAATTGATTTCATTGTGTCCTTGAGTCTCTATTTCCATTAATGGCAGAAAAAAAGATTAAATTTGCCAATTAGAGGTAACGATTCCTTTAGTAAATAGTCAGCCAACTCAGAATTCAAACTCTTGGTCCAAGCCGTGTCTCCTTTCCCCAGATGTCTCTGCTCTCCTGCCTCCTTTCTAGGGTGTCTTCTGGGGGTGGGGAAAGCAGATGTGTCCTCATGGTGATGGAGTGACCAGCTTCCCTTGTTCCTTACACTGCTCCGCTGTGTGGTGGCCGGCCTCACCTGTCCCCGGGATGCCGCGATGTCATGGAGTCCTTGGCCCTTGTCATTGCCACTTCTGATCCTGGGCTTTTTCTGCTTGTCTAGCTTCTTAGCACTTCCCGGTGGGACGCGCAGGAACTTCCCGATTCCTTAGACGCCATGCTCAGACAGTGGGGAGCCAGAGGCCCTCTCCAGAGCCATGCCACCGGCACTGGCATTCTCTGAGTGACTTGCCGTCCCCATCCCAGGGCACTGGGGCCATCATCCGGATGTGGTTCGATTCTCCCAAACCCATGTGGCTGCCTCTACCTCCCCTGACCTCCACAGAGTACAGAGTGTGGCTGGGGGTTGATCAAAGACCCTCCTAACACTGGTCACTCAGCACTGAGCAAACTTTCTCTTTCTCCCTCTTGAGAACTCCCCTCCACTCCTTCCCTCCCACTCCATTGAGTTCTTTATTCTAGGAGTCAGAGAGGTGCAGCAGAATTTTAAAGAGAGAGAGAGAGACAGAGAGACAGAGAGAGAGAGAGAGAGAGAGAAGGAGCATACATCAGTACACAGTCACACATACACTCATATTTTCCTTGTTACACTGATCTCTCTCTCTCTCCCTCTGTGACTCCTTGAGAACAGGGACTGCGTCTGACTCACTCCCGCAGCCCCGGGGCCTTGAACGGGGCTTGACACGAAGGAATGCTTCTGAATGCAACCTTGCTTTCCTGGATGCGGCCCTTGCCTTGGGGACCCCTCGGCTCCCAGCATGGGATGCTCGGCACTGACGGCCGGCTTCACGTTTCATGGGGGGACGTGAAGGTGACAGAATCATAAGGCTACGTGTTTGATTTTGATCATTTTTTATGTATCAGATGAAGTACCAGCCGCTTCAACGAAATGACCTATAACTTCCTGCCACCCTCTCGCTCAGGCTCGATAAATGTCCTTCTGCACACGCAGAAACCGACGTTCAGAGAGCTTACATCTCTTAATCTGAATCTACTTTGCCGGGAAGGGAGGATTTGAACCCAGCCACCCGTGGCTCCAAAAGCTTGGGGCCTTTTGACCAGGTCACATGAGAACTAAGACATACATGCGAATCTTCCTTCGGAACGGAGGAGACAGCCCTGGTCTCAGACGTTCGTGGAATCCAACCCTTGAAAACCCTCGTCTCCGGGAGGGCAGGCCCTGGAACTGCAGGTTAGGGTTTGCAACTCGTTGGTGCCTAATCTCTGTTATATGGGACACACCATATGGAGCCTAGAATTCATCACAGCTTTTGGCAGGAAGCCTGGCCTGGAAATAACCCCAGAAGGCTACATTTTGATCAGGAAGCTTGCAGCTGTTTTTCAAAGTCATTGTTGGAATTTTTAATTTAATTTTATTTTTAGTAAACCTACATGCGCCTCGTTTTTCGGCTGGCCTTCCAATTTCCTTGGTGTTCTGGACCATCACAGTTGGGTACATGGCCCACGTCTGGGCGATACGGGGACGTTTGGAGAGGTTAGCACACCTCCTTGGGCCAAGCAAGGAATGGGGCCTCCAGAAAAAAAAATAACACAAAAAAACCAAAAAAACCCAAAACACAATCCTAAGTAAAGTTAAGCACATAAACAGCTGTGGTCTCGTCTCTGAGTCTCAAGGTTGCAGTGGGAACAGGGAAAGAGTACAAAGGGGCTCAGAGGGCTCCCAGACCTGGGTAGTGCCTCTTTCCCTAAAGTGAGGTACCTGGAGGGTGGGCGGACACCCTCAGGATGGAGGGTCCAGCCAGCTCGGCCAGTTCGCAATGGGGCCTGGGGCAGGATGAACAGCCCTCTCCGAGCTCTCGACTTTTGATTTTCCAAGTGATTCACCAGATCCCCGCCACTCTGGGGCCGAATTCTTGAAAGCAAAGCCACATTTGAATTCTCCGAAGTAAAGCCACGTTTTAGTCTTTGGCTGTAAGGGCCTTGGAATCCAGCCACCCCGGGACTTGAGAGAAGAGTGAGTCCATTTTTGAGGTTTGAGGAATCCTAGAATTCAGAGGCTGGGCCCAGCCTGAGAGAGAAACTGATTTCAATCTGATTTAATCCCTGCCCTCCCCGCCCTCCTTCTGCCCCCCACCCCCCACCCTCCATCACCCAGGCCCAGGCTTATATACCAGCATCGCTCACGGCACATTCTTTTTTTTTTTTTTTTTTTAAGATTTTATTTATTTATTTGACAGAGATAGAGACAGCCAGCGAGAGAGGGAACACAAGCAGGGGGAGTGGGAGAGGAAGAAGCAGGCTCCCAGCAGAGGAGCCTGATGTGGGGCTCGATCCCATAATGCCGGGATCACGCCCTGAGCCGAAGGCAGACGCTTAACAACTGAGCCACCCAGGTGCCCCTCACGGCACATTCTTATTTATATGAGCTGTGCTGTGAATCAATAAGGTGTCAAGCTTTTGCTTAGTGGGGAAAATCTTCAAGATCCCATGAACGCCCCAGTAGAAATAGCGTGCGGGCGTTTTTCTTCTTTTCCCCTCCAGGATGGCAATTCTCCTGTGGTTATGTCTACACAAATGGTTGAAAGGGGGGAGAGGGAGAGAAAAAAGAAGCCACATGTAAAATTCAGGGTTTTGTTATTTTCTTTTGCCTGTACAATACCACACAGATCGTGTGGTTGACTTATTTTTAACTGGGTGTTTGTGTGAATGAACCAAACTGGTCAGTTGCTTGGGCAATATTGAGATCAGAAGCACGCTGATCAAAGGCACCAAAAGCAACCACTAATTTGACCAAAAGAAAAAAAAAAGCCACAACAGCTAGACAAAGACATGTCAGTTTGGACTGTGTATAGACAGGGCCAGCCTTGATGTTTGGTGAGCGGCGTAGAGCACTAACGAAACGAATAATACCTCTGACCGTTGAACCAGCTGGCCCTGACTCTCCAATCTACCAGGTTAGCTTGTCTGATCCAGTTTTCAAGAGATCTCGGAGAAAACGGCACGTGCGTTGGTGGTGGGGGTGGGTGGGTGTGGTGTGATGGTTGCAAGTATAATTATGACTGTTGACTTTCAATGATCAATCGCATAGAGCAAGGAATCCAATTGCTTGCTAATCAATTGATTACACAGTGGCCAGTCTGATTAGTTGTATGATTTGTTATTCCCCCTTTCTTTGGAGTTGGGAGACCTGCATCGCCTCTCTCTTCATGCCTTTGTCGAGGCATGGGTCGAATGTGAGTTAAATACGTTATGGGCTGAACTGCATCCCCGCAAAAGATATGTCGATGTCCTAACCCCCGATACCTCAGTGTGGCTTTATTTGTACATAAGGCCGTTGGCAGATGTAATTGATTGAGACAAGGTCATATTGGAGTAGGTGGGCCCTTAATCCAAGGTGATGGGTGTCCTTAGAAGAAAAAGAAGACACACAGAGACAAACACCAGGGTAAATGCCACATGGCAACAGAGGCCGAAACTGGAGGGATAGAGCTGTAAGCCAAGGAAAGCCAAGGCTTGGTGGCTGCCACCGGAAGCTAAGAGAAAGGTATCGAACAGCTTCTCCCCTACGGGAAGGAGGATGACCCTGTTGGCACCTTGATTTTAGACTTCCAGCCTCCAGGACCATGACGTAATACATTTCTGTTGTCGTAAGCTACACAGTGTGTGAGACTTTGGTATGGCAGTCCTTAGGAAACTAAGACAACATGTCCGTGAAATGAGGGAAAAAGGCAAGGGATGGAATACTCAGAATCTTGAAATTATAAAATATTAGAGGTGAAAGAGGCTTTATGATTCATCTGAATCATGTTTTCTGACATGGATCCTGCCCTACTCTAATTCCCCAAGAAGCACACAAAATGTATGCCACAGTCAAACACATTTGGAAAATATTCCACACCACCATCTTAGAACACAAAAAGGGACTTCAGCACTTTAAAGGCACTGACAAGTCCTGCAGCCTGTAAACCTCTTTCACTTTGAACAAGCAGACTTTTCCAAATATCTCTTGGGGAGGGAACACTTTGGGCAAAATGCCTATCTACGTCCCATGAAACTCGTCTTTCACAGATAATTCTTTCAGTCATCTGTGATGGTTAGTTTTATGTGTCAAATTGACTGGGCAAAGAGATGCCCAGATGGCTGATAGAGCATGATTTCTGCGTGTGTCTACGAGGGTCTTTCTGGAAGAAATCGTCATTTGAGTTGGTGAACTGAGTCAAGCAGATGGTTGTCCCCAGTGGGGGTGGGCACCATCCAATCTGCCGAGGGCCCATAGACAACAGAAAGGCAGAACAAGGGTGAATTTGCTCTTGCTCCCTCTG
Organism: Ursus americanus; assembly: GCF_024610735.1. NCBI lineage: Eukaryota > Metazoa > Chordata > Mammalia > Carnivora > Ursidae > Ursus > Ursus americanus. The sequence goes on along the minus strand of NC_142156.1, from coordinate 13,979,933 downwards.
CTTGAGCCAACACACCCATTTTCTCCTGTTTTTGGACATTGGCTCTCCTGGTCCTTGGGCTTTCGGACTCAGACTGAATTATACCATAGGCTTTCTTGGTTCTCCAGCTTCCAGATGGCACACTGCTCGACTTCTTAACCTCTATCACTGCATGAGCTAATTCCTGTAATAAATAAAATTAGCTCTGTTTCTCCTGAGGACCCTGACTAATACAAACACCCAAACTTTTTATGTTATAAAGAACCTGAGCGCTAGAGAAATAAGAGCCATAATAAAAAGGTGTCCAAACTCCTCCAGTGACAGAGCCTGATCTCCAGTCGTCCTGTGGCAAGGACTGTAGTTATGTACCATGAGCTTCCCGGCTGAGAGAAGAGTGCCCTACTCAACCAGCCAACTCTCCCCTTGGTTGACTTTGTGACCTTAGGAGAGTCATGCCTCTTGGCTGGGCTCCAGTTTCCTGGGGTTGGGAAGTCAGAGGTCTGAACTGGTCACGATTATATGTTCCCCCCCAAATTCACAAGCTCAAGCCCTAACCCCCAACATGATGGTATTTGGAGGTGGGGCCTTTGGAATCTGATTAGGTTTAAATGAGCTCATGAGGGTGGGGCCTCCGTGATGGGATTTGTGTCCTTCCAAGAAGAGGAAGGGGCCAGAGCTCTCCCTCCCTCTCTTGGTCCCACGTGAGGACCCATCGAGAAGGTGGCCGTCTACAACCCAGGAGGAAGGCGGTCACCAGAACCCGACCATGCTGGCAGCCTGACCTCCAGCCTCCAGAACTCTGAGAAACGAATTTCTGTCGTGGAAGCCCCCATCTATTGTATTTTGTTTCGGCGGCCCCTGCAGACTAGGACAGATCTCTTCCAGTACGAAGATTATATGACTATTGATCTTGCCTGTATGTGGCTAAAAGATGTAATTTATCCTTTGATGGAACTCTCTATCTACAGGGCCAAATTATTGTTTTGGTCAGTGATGTATTACGCTTCCCCGTGCATTTCGCGTCTTGGCCCTGTCAGCGAATTCAGTGGCGATGAGTTAATGTATAGGAAAGTGCTTTGTAAACGGCAAGGCATTTGCCCAAACAAGAGGCCTGATGTTTACGTCATTTAGGGTTGAGGGCATCAGGGCCCAGCTGGTGTCACGGCAGCGAGATCCCGGGCGTGTGGCATTTGTGTAAATGCGTGACGTGTGTAGGGCACGTGTGTGTCAGTTTCCGTTCAAGTGAAGACGTCAGAAGCAGCAGTAGACGATGTTTATGGGCATGTGAGCTCGCGAAGACAGTGCTCGAAGCCACTACCGGACCGTCATAGGCAACATCTGTGTGATCTTGGGTAACTTCTCCTCTCTGACTTGATTTCTTCTCCTGAGAAGTGGGCCTACTCTTCATCCTTACTTCAGGGGTCGATGAGAAGATCCAGGGAGGCAATGCATGTGAAGCTCAGATCAATGCGTGCCAGCCATATACACGCACACCTGTTTCATGTGTATTTTATGTGCGAAGCGTGTGCAAATGTCATGTGCTTCTGTTCCCCTCCTACTTTTATATTTTACAAATTGTTTTGTTCCCTGTGGTTTGGCTTATGTTCTCCAAGTAAACCATCGGGAACAAGGAACACAAGATGACATCTTGGAAGCATAGCATGGGACGACCCGGGTTTTGGAAGACACTGGAAGGCTTGGTCGCCGTTCCCAGCCTTCCGCCGCCTGCCTCCTGCTCTCCAACATCTTGTAATCGTACATTTGAGACAAACACTGGGTGCTTTCAAGCATTACCCGCAAAGGCCTGGATTGCACATTTCAGCCAAGGACCCAAAAGAGTGGCCTCGCTTCCAGGAGGCTCCAGCCTCGTCTGTGGTAGGGAGAAATGAAAGATGTAAAGGGCTGGTTGCATTTCAGACTGCTCGAACTTCTCCGTCTTGGGCTCTGTCCTTGGCACGCCACTGGGGAGTTTGCTCGAGAAGAGAGACACTTGAGTCCATTATTTTAAAAGCAGCAGAAAATAGACTCTGGGAGGGGAAGGGAAAAAAAAAAACAACACAACAACAGCAACTGGGCTCTGGCCACAGGAACTTAATGGGCCATTTTGATCTCGGCCTCCTGCCTGGCCGAGGGTGTCAGAAGCCGTGCTCTCAGCTTGCAAACGAGAAAAAAAAAAAGTCACAATGAAGTGTTTGAGTCATGGAGAGTTAATGGAATTGGGGGCTGGAGTTATAACAAAAGGGCCTTAAAAGGGGGGCGGGGTGGAATTTATTAACAGCAATATATGGAGCAGGGAACCTGCAACATTTATGAGAAAAGAAAATGGGATCGTTCACATGATCCAAGGTTTCTGCTCTCCGCGGGATTGAGCAGCACTCATTGGAGAGACCCAGGCGCCGCCCCTTTCTGGGTTAACCCTGACCCCTCTTATTAGGGAGGACTGTAGGTTCTTGTGGATCCAGGGTGCCTGGTTGGCTCCTCCCCACCCTGGATGGAGAAATTTCTGCTTATGATAAGGATGTTGGGGTCTTTGTCAGGGGAACAGGGTTCCAGTGACTCGAAGGGCTTGGGGTGTCTCTCTTGCAACCTGGTGTATCAGTCAGAGCTCTGTTGGGTGTGAGATGCAGAAACACAGTTCACACTGGCCTCAGACTGAAAAAGAAATAGGGTGTGGGGCTTATTATCCTTATCCTAGGAAACCAATGGTTGGGGAGTGGAAAAATGAGATGGGGAGAGGAAAAAAGTCAATGAAGGACACTCATCAAGCTGGTTATGGTGTGGGCAAATGCAGTTTACCCACTTGCTCCAAACTCTGGGTGAGGACATAGAACATCTTTTCTAGTTATCCCAAGGGAGGGGCAAGACAGTTGGGGAAGTTTCCCATTCAATCCCTGCAGTCATTCGTTGAGGGCTACTGCTGGGATTCTAACTCTCTGGCATTCTTGGCTTTTCCGTCATGATGTCAAGGGTACTCCTGTGGCCAGGGGCCAGGGGAGGGACCTTCAGGCAGAGAGTCACTGCTGTTTTCTGTGAAGAATTGTCGAGCATAGTCAAGGTGACTGCCAAGAAGGTATATATGCATCATCCACAGCATCTGCCAAGGAGGGGTGGGTATTCATTGACTTCAATGATTGAAAAGTTCAAGTTTGGACTAGCTTCAGGCATAGCTGGATCCAGGGACTAAAGGAATGTTACCAGATCTTGGTCTATATATTTAATTAAATCAATTATTATTATTATTATTTATTTTATTTTTTTTCCTGGTTTCTCTTTTTTTTTTTTTTAAGATTTTATTTATTTATTCGACAGAGATAGAGATAGCCAGCGAGAGAGGGAACACAAGCAGGGGGAGTGGGAGAGGAAGAAGCAGGCTCATAGTGGAAGAGCCTGATGTGGGGCTCGATCCCAGAACGCCGGGATCACGCCCTGAGCCGAAGGCAGACGCTTAACCGCTGTGCCACCCAGGCGCCCCTCTCTTTTTCTCAACATCAGCCCCGTTCTTAGTCAGGGCTGCCCATGTGATGGTAGGCTGATTGCCAGTAGCTCCAAGCTTGCATGCAATTCAGCAACTCCAGTGACAAAGGACACCTCCCCTCCCTTCCAGAACATCTTCAGTAGATGAGCTGGAATTTATTTTTATTGACTCAGCATGTAAGATATACAACAATTAATTTAATCTTTTCCTGTACGAGGATGTTGCGATGCTGTCTTCGACTAGAATAATTTGGTTCCGAGCAACCCCTCTTCTACGTTGCTCAAGGGAGTTTCTTTAGTTCGTGGCGCTTGGCTGCAAGCATTATTTCAAGGGTGATCCTCTGACTGCCTCAATTCTTCCTCCGTAACTCCTCCCTTCCTTCACTTTCTTGGCTTCCCCTCCTGAGTAGATGGCCTTCCCAAGTGACTGCGTGAGGCTACCGCGTCAGGACTGTGTTGATATCAAGTGACAGAAAATCCGATTCAAACCGTGTTGATATACACACACCCACAGAGATCTACTTACCTATGCATATACCTACATATATGTGTTCCTAGAACGAAGAAAACCCCAGGGACTGGCTGTGGCTTTTGTCTTGGCTTGATTCCAAGTGTTGCACAGTATTACACACATCCGTCCACTTTGCCTTCCATTGGTTTTCTCTGTTCTGAGAAAGCGCAGCTCCGCAGGGTGCCAGGATCCCCCTGGAACTCCTGCCCCACCTTCTTTCATTGCCATTCGGAGAAACAAGAGTTGGTTTGGCCAGAAGCTCAAACAAAATTGCTAGAAGCCAATCTCACTTGCTCTGATTGGTCTGACTGACCGTGTCTGGACCAGTCACTGGCCTTGGAAGAACCCGATGTTCTGATTGGCTACCCCTGGAACACCACGTCACTCTCCATGCTACCGGGGGAGCTTAGTTTGACCGGTGTCACATAGACTAAAAATAGGGAAGGGCCGTCGCTGGAGCGAGGAAGACCCCTGTTCTCCTCACTTCTCTGCAGGATTAAATGTAGCTTCACTCTTTCCTAAGACACACACTTGTCACTAAATCAGTGTCTAAAACACAGGGACATCACTGAAGGGCTTGTCTCGGGTCAACTCTCTTGGATGTATGAGCTAACACGTTATAGCACAGGCTTTCCCCCATCCTTCCCACATTTGATTTCCATGTTAGCCTGTGAGTTCCTTGAGAATGCATGTCCTTATTCGTTCTGATACCTTCAGAACCTAGCAGAGGCAGGCGTACACTAGGCAGGCAAGAAAAGACAAAAGAAGAGAGAAAGAGAGAAAAAGAAAGAAAGAAGGAAGGAAGGATGGTAGGAAGTATGGAAGGGAGGGAAGGAAGGAAGGGAGGGAGGGAAAGGAGGGAGGGAAGAGAGGTAGGGAGGCAGGGAGGCAAGGGGGGAGGGAGGAAGGAAGGAAGGAAGGAAGGAAGGAAGGAAGGAAGGAAGGAAGGAAGGAAGGAAGGAAGGGGGGAAGGATTGGTTGATTCTGGATTGGAAGTCCCAAATTGCCTGTTAAGCTAGAAACTTGGACTTGGGTGTTGCTCTGGTAACATTTCAATGTTGCACTTTCAAATCAACATGTCCCAGGCTGCACTTACCCTCTTCTTCTCTAAACCATACCCAACACACTGCATTTCACTACTTTGCTCTCTTTGACCTCAGGACATCTTACCAGAGGTTCAATCTGGTGGCCATTGATGCTGTGTTTCAGCGGGTCCATGAACCCTCTGAAATCACGTAAAAATTTTTATGCATGCGTCCCTGTGACTTGACTTGAGGATTTGGGTCCATAGGTTGTATCAGACTGACCTAGGAATCCAGAAGCCAAAACTATTGACAAGCATCTACTGAGGCCCTAAAATGGAAATGACTTAGTTTCAAGGAACCTAGCATTCGATAGAACACAATATAGGCATCTTTCGTTTTTCTCAGCAGATACAGAAAGTAAGAGTCAAATCTCAATGTACAGTTTTATTATTATTATTGATTGTTTATCACAGGGCTTAGTCACGTTTATCAGAGCAAGGGAGAAATGTTGATCTCTCTTCCTAACCCTCAGCTTCCTCTTTTCTTAACCCCTTCCAGGGTGATCAGTCATAACAACTCAGTATATCTGCTGAGGGATCCCAGCTATTAACCCCTTTTCCTCTAATTGTTCAACTTTGTCTTCCTACAAAATTCCACCTCGGGTGTAAAGACCGACCCAAGTAAGACTCCCTTTGGCTTCCAAAGGACCTTCTAGTTAACTGGCTTTCTGAGGTCTGATTTCCCACTTTGAGCCATCAGGAAGTGACCAGCTGCAAATAAGAGAAAATATAATGTGAGGCTCACAGACACATTTTCCTTACAGCACAAGAAGTTAGATAGTAGGTGCTGGCTGACATGGGTTCGGCTGCTTGGCGATGCCCTTGTAGACGAGGCTCAGTGTATCTTCCTTTTCTCTCCAGGTTGACTTTTTATCCCCATGCTTGTTGTCTTAGACTGCAAGCACGGGCATGTGCTTAAGCTGGTGGAAAAGAAGCGGATGGAGGAAGGGCTGTGTCAGCCATGGGGACCCCCTGTTATTAGGAGAGGAGACGTTTTCCCAGAGGCCACCTCTCTCAGCAGAGTCACGCTTCTGTCTGATGTGTCCTTGCTTGGTCATCTTTCAGTGTCTGCTAGCAGCAAGGAAGGTTCTGGAAGTGAAGGATGACCTGGTCGTGTTTGGTTTTAGTTTTAATCCGTCTGACGTGGGGTTTGGTCATGTCCTGTCCGCTCCTCTGAAATACGAGAGCCTGTCACTCCATGTCACTCAGAGCCCTTATGGTGGCCTGCGAGGCCCACAAGACCTGGCGCCAGTGGCCTTTCTGACCTCATTCTTTACTGCTCATCCTCTCCCTGCTTGGGGTCCAGCCACACTGACCTGCTGACTGTCCGCTGTCCCTGGAAGGCTCCTCCCCTCCATTCCCACATGGCCACCTCACCTCCTTTATGTCTTTGTCTAAACCTTACCTTCTCAATGGGGCCAGCTTATCACCCCTCCATTCCCGATCTGCCTCACCCGTGACTCGATTTCCTGGAGGTGCTGTAGCAAAGGGCCCCACACTGGGGGCTGAAAACAGCAGGAATTCATTGTCTCACAATTGTGGAGGCCAGGAGGCCAGAATGAAGGTGTGGGGAGAGTTGTTTCCTTCTGGAAGTTGTGAGAAGCACTTTTCCTCGCCTCTCCTTAAGCTTCCGGTGTTGCAGGCCATCCTTGGCGTTCCTTGGCTTGCTGGGGCATCACCTCAATCTCTGCCTCGCCTTCACATGGCCTTCTCCTTGTGTTTCTGGGTGTCTCTCTCAAAATTCCCTCCTATAAGGACACCACCAGTCTTTGGATTAGGGCCAATCCTAATCCCTCATGATCTCACGTGAACTTGATTACACCAGCAAAGACCCCGTTTCCAATCAACTCACATTCTGAGATTCTGGGTAGGCATGAATTTGGGAGCACAATATCCAAGCCAGTACACCCGGCTTTACTTTTTATGTTTCCTAAAACCATTATCTACTTTCTGACTTTCTACACAAATACGAAAAGATTGCTTAGTGTCTGTCTGTCTGTCTCTCGCCACGGGGACAAAGAGCAGTTCATCTTCAGCAAAGCATCCTTTGACAAAGTCAGTACTTGTTAAATATGCATCAAGGGAATCAGTTGCCACTCTGAACAAAATCAGGATTCTGGAAGCAAGAAAAAAGAGCAGATCGGATCATCGAGGAGATAACTCTCAGTGTCTACCATTTTTCTTCCAGTTCTCAGACTCCTATGGGAGTCATATGTATCTGTGATGGGTTGAATTGTCTCCTCAAAATTTGTATGTTGAAGTCCTAACCCCTGGAACCTCAAAATGTGACCTTGTTTGGACATAGGGCCTCGGCAATGGTCATGCTGTTGAAATGAGATCATTAGGGTGGGCCCTAATCCCATACGACTGGGGTCTTTTCTCCTTAAAGAGAAATCTGGAGACAAATGTACTGGCAGGGAGAATGCCATGTGAGCACGTGGGCAGAGGTCAGAGTGATCCTTCTAGAAAGCCAAGGAATGCCAAAGGTTGCCAGTAAACCACCAGAAGCTAGGGAGATAGAAGGGAACAGATTCTCCCGCAGCCCTCAGAAGGAACAAAGCCCCCTGACACCTTGTTCTCGGACTTCTAGAAGGACTGCAGGACAACAGATGTCTGCTGTTAAAGCCAGTCAGTTTGTGGCCATTTGTCATGGCGGCCCCAGGAGACTAAGCCAGGATCCGTGCAAACTACACTCACCTTTGAGGCAGACCAAGGGAGTTGCTTACTCTCAGAAGCCCTAAACTAACTCACACACCAGAAAGGGGCTCAGAGGTGGGAGAGAGGATGCAGCCATGGACCCCAACTGCCCAAGCATCTCCTCTGTGTGTCCTGAGAACCAGGCATTGGCTTTCATCTCGTGCCCACGTCCAGGGGGCCCTTATCTTGTGCTCCCCACCCCCACAGAGAGCGGGGCTCAGGAATTCATATGTTTGTTGTTGCTTGTGTTACTGAATATCCATGAAATGCAAAATGGCACCGTGACCTAATGAGGTATTAACCCTGCCTCATTACTACACATCAACCGTGAAAGCAGGCCTTTCTTGGCCAGGACTATTTCAAGGAGATTTAGGAAATATTTGAGCCTCCGGAAGAATGGCTGGAAGTCAGGGATGCTTCAAATGGACCTTTCTGTGAGCTCAAGGCAGGAGGCAAGGGCCAGGAGCCCCCCCCCCCCCCAATGCACCAGGGATCTCCCCTGAAGCTCTTCCTGCTCCTTCCTCCCACCTCAGCTTGGGCCTGCCCACTGTGGGAAAGAATAAGGGCTCCCAGTCCACAGATCGGGGTTTACCTCCCAGCTCTGACCCGGTGAGATGTGAGACAGACAGCATCCCTTCTGAGCCTCAGTTTCCACTTCCGTAGAATGGAGATAATTTTTGTAACAGCCCTGCGGTGTTGTGAAAACACCTGGCTCAGAGCAGACGCTTGATCCCTCGGGCCTTTTTTTTTTTTTTTTTTTTTTTTTTTTTAAATCTTTGTTGCTTTTCTGATTGCAGTTCTTGGACTAATCACACAAAACTATTCGTTGTCATCCGGATCTGATTGAACCTTTTGTTCCCCAGAGAGCAGGGAAACAGGAGCAGAGAGAATTCAGCTGAGTGCTAGTCGTGGTCTGCGGACCCAATATTTCCAGCAACGACCCTCCCCAGTAGGCATCAGGAGCCTCATTTTAGGAAACAGAGGGTCAGCGAAATGAAAAACCTCGCCTGCGTCCAACAGCTGCTGGATTTGAGCCTTGTTCACATGACAGCAAATGCCATGTTTGTCCCGTGCTACCAGCTCCGACCCTGTTCTCTGTGCACCTCGGTCGTTATCAGCCCCGGGGGGTGAAAGGTCAGGGGTCCTGGTGCCCTAATCCCGCCCTTGCTCTGGTTTTGATCGCCCTGTGTGTCCGCGGAGCCCAGTCGCTGGGAGGTCACCGTCCCCCACTACCTGGGGACCGCAGAGTCCAGGAGCTGTGTGGGCCGCGCCCGTCAAGCCGTTTGATGATGTGTTAAGTGTCACTGTTTAATGAGCTGCAGGACCCAACACTCGGGGTAGGGGCGAGGGAGGCCGATGCGGCCCCCAGACGCTGGCTCCTGCCCAAGTTCAATCGTAAACGTCACCGCCGAGGGCGGGTCTGGAGCCCCCCGCGCGGAGAACCCCGACTTCCGCTGCCCCATTGGCCTCCGCCTAATCCTCGCTCCACTCCAAAGTGCGCCCCGACTTCCTCCCCAGCCCTCCTGCCCCGCAGCCCATCCTCAGGGCTGTCGTCATGGGAGGTCTTTGCTCACAACAGGACAGAGCAATTACAGCCAGACGGGGCGAATTAAACCAGAAAAAATGAGTTTCCTCCAGCGCCAGAGACAAATTTGGGGCCTTACTTTGGAGGAGAAACCAGTAGGAGAGTGGTGAGGACAAAGACTGATGGGCTGGCATCAGGGAACAGGAGTGAGAGGGATGTGGGGTCCTCGGGGCGCAGGGCCTTACCTGGGCCGTCTCTGCATGGGCGTTCAGGTGGGCAGCAGGAGTGATGGAAGAATAGCAGGACCTTTTCTTTTTTCTTTTCTTCTCTTCTTTTTTTTTTCTTTTCTTTTTTTCCCTTCCCTTCCCTTTTCTTTTCTTTTCTTTATTTTTTTTTTCTTTCCCTTCCTTTTTCTTTTCTTTTCTTTTTTTCTTTCCCTTCCCTTCTCTTTTCTTTTCTTTCCCTTCCCTTTCCTTTCCCTTTTCTTTTTTTTTCTTTCACTTCCCTTTTCTTTTCTTTTCATTTTTTTCTTTCCCTTCCCTTCCCTGTTCTTTCCTTTTCTTTTCTTTCTTGCATTCATTCATTCGTTAATGTCAAATATTGACCTAGAGGTTTGGAATCCAAGGGCAAACTGGAGACTAGCAAACTGATTAGGCACCAAGGCTCTGGAGTGGAGAGGTTATGGACGGTTCCATCCTTCATTAGTGGGGTAGCCCTGGGCAGGAGACCTGACCTCCTGAGTCTCCGGTTCTGTAAAATGGGGATAAAATGCAGTTGCCTTGTCCGGGCTTTGAAAGAGAATTAAATGGCATAATTTACACAAAATGAGCATTGTTTTGCACAAAGTAGATGTTCGAGAAAATTAATTCAGCACAGAGACGGTCCTGTGTATGTGTCTGCTGAGCGAATAATTAACATCTTGCACTTATTTTTGTAAGCGTTTTATGTACTTTAATTTGTTTGGTTCTTAAAAATACATGAGGAAGTCATTATTAGCATTTTCCTTCCTTTCAAAATGAAAATTGAAGTACCTAAAAGGGTAAGTGGCCTCCCAAAGGCACACAGCTATTAAGTAGCAAAGGTGCGATGTGAAGCCAGGGAGTTTAACTCCAGAAACGATGTCTCTGAAGATTCAAGTCCACTGCCTTCTGGTAATGCTGGCCAAAGAAGGGAAGAGAAGCAGGAATTATGCTTCATATGTTTAAGAACCAGGGATTGGGTCAGAGGGTCCTCAGAGATCTCTTACAAGGATTCTGTTCAGTGACTCCCCTCCACCTGGCTGGGTGTGGACACACACACACACACACAGGCACACACACACACATGCTTGTGTGTGCATGCCGTGGCCTTTGCTGACCTCCAGCTCCTACACTTGCGTGCCCTGCAGCAGCGGCTGTTTCCTGGGAAGGGGTGGATGGAGTTGCTGTGTGGATGCCTAAAGCAAAGCCTGCTGACCCCTGTAACCCCAATTCCATCCTACGCTGCCCTCCTCCTCCCTGCTTCCCCCCTTCCTTCCCTCCCTCCAGGGCCCGGTGCAAACACGGCATCCAATTTGTTACCTACACAGGAAGGTCAGGGCCCTTCTGGCCCCTGCACTTTTCTCAGCGTGGGTCACTTGACTGTGGCGTGCTTGTTTTTCTCTCTGTTCTTTGAAGGCGTAAATGGGAGATGGGGAGGGCGCTGGGACCAGACGGTAACCTCTGACTATGAGAAATTCATTGGAGAGAATGCTTTCCTGGTGTCCCGAATGGGTGTCAGAGTTGTCTAGGTGAGGCTGGGTGGAAGGATTCTGATGGAGAACTTGGGGTCCTCCAGAGACCGCAAGGCAGGGACATTGCACCTCTGAAGCTAATTAGGGTTCACAGACAAAGCACTGGGTGATAGTGTGTGTGTGTGTGTGCGTGTGTGTGGATGGCTACCCATGTGAACATGTGTGCTCCTATGGGCCTTTTCCGGGCCAGAGCGTTCATAGATGTCTTCAGAATTTCAAATGGATTGGAGCCCCAGAGGGTGGAGACCCAGGCTTAAAGTCAAAGGGAGTTGAAGGAGAGGTTCTGAAGTGTCTTAGGAAACCAAGGCACCGAGGAAAAATGCTGTGGACTCAGAGTCCAAGCTCCATGTTATTCGGTCCAGGGGCCAAACATCTACAGTGACTGAAGGTGAATAGAAGTGAAGGAGTCCGGCTGAAGGTAAGGAAAATCTCAGAGCCTAGGTAACAATATGGAGTCAGTGAGGCTACCCTACACCAGACGAAAAGAATAGGGCACGTGCCCAGTGAGGACCCCACGTCCCTTGCATCCTTTGTTGCTACATTAGAATGTTGTCCTAACTGCACTGAATCTTCCAGATTTTTTGAGCAAAATCAGAAATCCCGCCTTCTATCTGAAATACCCCAAATTAAAAAGTTCAAATGTCTTTTAAATTAAAAGTAGAGAACTGTGAGCTTCTATAACTTTTGTTTCTGTCACTTACTTGCCTTCTTCCTCTGTAACTTCTTTTGCAACTCCCCCCAGCACTCCTTGCAGAGAGCTACATAAGGCCATATGAAAGCCAGACCCCTCATTCTCTGGCTCCCAGACCTTTTTTTTTTTTTTTTTTTTTTTTGGTCCTTTGCATTCTTGGGCTACCCTGTTGATACGGAGAAGTCACTAGGATGTGGGCAAGCGTAACTGGCTTATCTATAACATAAATCTTTCTGAAAAGATGAGCCATCATCTTCTGTAGGCATATTTAATAACACCAAGTGAATGAGGCAGTGTAAGCCAGACCAGTAAGAACGAACATCCAAATCAGTGCCTCCCACTTAACATAGCAAGAGTTTATTCCTCACTCATGCTACCTGTACAATGCATGTTTGCCTGGGTAGCGGGTGGAGGCTGGGGGCGGGTCTGCTCCTTGAAGTCTTTCAGGGATCTAGGCTGATGTAGGGTTTATCTTGACATGATCTTCCATGGTTGCCACAGTAGCGGAACATGAACATGATGAATCACTTATCATGGTTCTTGAAGCTTCTGCCTCAAAGTGACCTGTGTCCCTTCTGCTCATATTCCGTTGGCTGAAGCAAGTCACATGGCCATGCGTCACTTCAAAAGGGGCGGACAAGGACAATCCTTTCAAGTTCCTGGAAAGTAGAGAAGAAGAAATGGTTGATGACTAGCTCTATTGGCGACTGCACCAAAAGACTTCAGCAGTTTAAGGAAATCTTTGAATAAAAATAGAAGCTAGAATATAGCAATAGACTAACGTTGACCACACCCTTCACTTACATTGTCTTGCTTAATATGCACCCTGCAAGTGATGTAGGGTTATGCCCATTTCATGGAGGTGAAAACCGAAATTGGAAAGATCCTACAAATGCCAGAGGTCACTGGCCAGCAAGTGATGGCTTTAATTTTGAAGCTGGCTCTTTCCAATGTCCATACTTTTAGCCACCATTAAAAAAAAATTATTGAGCACTTTCAGAAGCACCATACATTTTTCAAAATACTAGAAGGGGTAAAGTAGTATTAAGAAAGACACAAAGATGACTCTTAGGCAGTTCACTGTCTGGCCATTAAAATATTCATGATCTGTCTTTCATTGGATGAGAATTTCCAAATCAGGCTTTCCTTAAAGTAAGGGAATCAGCAACAAAACCAGTGAGCCAGTATTAACACTATGAATGATTTAGCTTTCTCAGGGATTAAGTGTGGTGTGCAGAAGCTTATCAACTTTCTCTAGTGAGAGCCTGGTATAATCTGGCTGTCAAACAAGGCTTCTGTTGATCCCAATCTTCACTGAAGGGTTTCTTTATGATTTTAAAAGCCACTTTTTTATAGTTTACATTATTGTTCAGTGAATATTCACTGTCCCCACCCCCACTAATGCTACAGGCAGACAATACTTTCCCCGTGCTCTGGAGTTGGGGCTTAGTCATGTGACATGCTTTGGAAGAAGGCAGTGTTGGGATCACGATGGAAGCAGAGTCCTCAAATATGCCTTCATGTTTTAACTTGACTCTTGAGCTTCTTACTCCACTGTGAGAAAAGCATCACTTGGGTAGTCCTTGCCCCTTTATCTGGGTCTTCAGAATAAACACGGAGCAGGCATGGAGTCATGCAGTCAAACCATGCCTGTGTCAGCTGAACCACAGTCAACTGCAGACTCATACATGTAAAAATAAATTCCTATTACTATAAACCACGGCATCGTGGATGGTTTGTTATGCAGAGTCACTATGTCATCGGTAGCTGACTAATACACCATTTATCTTGGATGTTGGTAGGAGATGAAATTTGGCCACTGGGACATTTCAAGACTTTATTTAGGCCTATTTAATCTGTATGTGGGATGCATCTCCAGAGGTGTGAAGAGGAGATGATGAACTCTTGTCATCAAGGGCACAGGACTGGGAATTAGAATACTTGAATTCTAATCTGAGCTGACTCACACATGCTATTTGGAGGCTGGTAGATCAAGTCTCCTCTCTGGCCTTTTATTTCATTTTATGGAAAGGGGCTGCTCCAGATCAGAATAACAAGACTAAGTGGTCCCCTGAGATTTATTAGTAATGGTTGCCTTGAGCCCTCTCCCAAATTTGGAGGATGGGCCCTGGCCCGCCATGAGAGTTCTGTGATTGATTGTTGATGTCTGCCATGGGCGCACACTTGTGGGTTTTTTGTTTTGTTTTTTGCCCATTCCTTGCCCACTCTATGCATCTGGGACTTTAGGAGTCTAAGAAGCCAGTCTGTTGTCCTTGTGCCCTGACAAAGATTGAGCCAGAGAGAAACCTGATCTTCTGTGAAAGAACAGGAAAGACTAGGAGAGACCAGAGTTCACAGACTCTGTGAGGTTAGGGTGACGATTTTGTAAAATTCCTTGCATTTCCTCAGTAGAGTTTCTGTGGAGAGTGGCAGCTGTGACGGTGAAGTTCGCAGGGCCCTAGGAGCACACATCCCTTTGCCCACCAAATGGTGGGGAATCTAAGCTGACAAAATCCAGGGCTTTAAGAATTAAAGCTGATAAGGAGTATTCGTAGGGAGTGAGGGGAACTGGCCGCTTTGGTCCCTTTAAGAGCAGGTGCAAGACCTCATAATGGGGTGACGGGTTCCATTTGGTCAACGAAACAAAACTGTGCAACCTGTGGCCAATCCGAGTTGGATAAGAATCAAAGCGGAGGCATCCAGGCCTCCCTTTGTCCATTGGGAAATTTAATTGGCTGCCTCCAGGGACTTAGTTTTGAAAGTATCCCTGCCCCCCTTTTAAAAAATATGCTTACACCTGGCATCAGAGCTCTTTCTACAGCCTTTGGATTAATCACCAAGCTTCATATTCTAAAGCAGCTTAGGGAACATGGATTCAAAGATTAGTCCGCACACAGGGCGGCTGTTGAAAAAGCAAGGGCATCTTCCTGCAAGGGTGAAAAAAAGATCAGCCGGAAGTCTGCTGGAAGATGGAAATGCTTGTTGGCTCTACTCCCTCAGAGCCCAGTTTAGCTATCTGCTTGTTCACTGTCCTAGACTGGCTGACCGCCCTAATGTCCACCAGATCCGTGGCCCATCACTAGGCAGGCATTTCGGTTTGCCTTGTTTTCTCTTGTAGGTCTAGACCAATGATGATGCCTACCTCATGGATGGCCTCAGGAGTCACTTGCTGATGGAATGAATGCCTGCCATGGCAGATGTGTGCCCAGACTTATTTGGCTCTCAGATTGGTCTCCCTCCTTCAGTACTCATTAGGTACAATTGTTAGCCACCCCTTGGCATCCGTATCTGGCAATATCCTGAAACACTAGGAAGTTCTGTAGGGTGCCCAAGGTGACATAGCTCATAAAGGGCCATGGCCGGGATCTGAACCTAGAAAATCAGGCTCTAAATCTCACTCTTAGGCCCTCTATTGTTTAAAATGGTAGTTTCCAGAATTACTTGGAAGTCTGGTTAGAACACAGATTGCTGGACCCCAACTCTAGAGGTTCTGATGTAGCCCATCTGAAACTGATCCCAGAAATTTACATTTCTTATAAATTCCCAGGTGACGTTGGTGCTGCTGGTTCAGGAATTCACTTTGGGAACTATTGATTTAGGGTAAAGCTAAATGTCCACAGCTTAACACAATGTAAGTTTATATGTTGCTCACACAACAGATATGAATGTTCCTTGTTGGTAAGTAGTTTGCTTTCAAGTACTGATTCAAGAATTCAGATTTTTTCCATCTTGTGACCTTGCCTGTCCTTAGACTCAGCTGAAGTGCGTCCATAGTAAGGACAAATCTTAAAACATTTGGTCCAGGAGTGACATACAGCATGTCTGCCCATGTTTCATTGTTAAGAACTTGTCACATGACTGTACCATTGGGAAGAGGATGCTGGGAAATGTAGTCTTTGTCCAGGGATTGGCTTCCTGACCATCACTTTATATTCTGGTAGAAGGAGCATGAATTCTGGTGGATAGCTAGCAGCCTCTGCCAGAGGTAGTATGGTATACTGCCTCTATGTCTAAATATGCCAGCACCAGCTATTGGGAGTTCAGACAATTGCTTTTCCAGCTCAGAAAAGTGATTTACTTTTGTTATTTGACAAAATAATAGGCTGAATATTTCTCACTTGTGCTTTGGCTACCAGAATGTGATAGTCAAAGACAGGGCTGAGATGAATGCCTAACGCAGAAACTTATGGAAATTTGAGCATGTGTGAGCTTTGCGTGTATGTATTTTTTTCTGGAGAGAGGGTTCATAGAACCCATCAGATTTCCAAAGGTAATGGAGTCTCGATAAATGTTGAGAACCACAGCTCTAAGGGAGCATGGACTTTTTCCCTTCCACTCAATCCCGCATCACTGCCTACTACATTCCCTCTTTTCTTTTTCTTCCTAACAAATACCTGTAACTGATATTTTCTTGTTTTTCTTTTTTTTACTTGTTTCCTATCAGCTCCATGGCTTGAATATCAGCTGCATTGTCTATCCTGTTCATTGCTGTATCCTCAGTACCCAGAACAATGTCTGATTCATGGCAAATGCTCAGTAACCAATAATGAACAATTCGTCGATAACAGATAATGAATATGGATTAAAACATTCTGGTGTTACGCTTTGGGTTACTTGTACTCAAGATTTCCTGAGCTGTAATTGACATGAAACTGTGTAAGTTTAAGGTATACAGTATGATGATTTGATACATTTGTATCTCGCAAAATGATTACTACCATAGCACTGGCTATCACCTCCATCCCGTCATGTAATTGCCATTTTATTTTTGTGGTGAGAACATTTTAAGATCTACTGTCTTAGCAACTTTGAAGTATATAATGCAGTATTAGTCACTATCATCAACATGCTGTACATTAGATCTCCAGAATTTGTTACCCTTATAACTGGAAGTGTGTACCTTTTGACCGGTATCTCCCCATTGACTCCACCCCAACCCCTGGTAGCAACCATTCTACTCTCTGTTTCTTTAAAGTTTGGCTTTTCCATATATAAGTGATATCATACAGTATTTGTCTTTCTCTGTCTGACTTATTTCACTTAGCATAACGCCATCAAGTTTTATCCAAGGGGTTGTAAATGGTGCATGGGCACATGCGTGCACACCCCCCCCCATATACACGCATACAAACAAGAATAAAAGAGACCACAGTAAGAGTGGTTACCTCTAAGGGATGCACGTAAGGCTGATTTTAATTTTTTCTCTAGACTATTCTTTTAAATGCCGGTTCTTAAAAAATAAACAAATCCTATGAATATGTCAATCAAAATGTGCTATTTTAAAATAATCTGTTAAATACACGCTAATTATCAGTTGCCAAAAAGTATTTCCTATAAAGAAAAGTTAAGCCATCAGGAAGGATTAATGGAATAGGAAGAGAAAAAAATGATGATGTGCAGTCATATAAATCAGGCATTCAAAATAATCAAGTATCTTGTGACACATATAAATAATTCTGATCTATAATTTTATTAATGTCTGGACATAGACATACATAAATAATTCTGATTACATGGCACAATTATAAATGCAGATTTTGGAAGACTGAAATTGATCAACATTATCTGGATTGACAATAAGCCCATAATGCAACATAATGGATTTTTAAAATGCAGCATAAATCTGCTTAAAAAAATATCTAGGCAGTCCAACATCAAGACACATTAAAAACTGCCACCAGTTCCTGGACTGTGACTTCCATGCCAGCACCTTGCAGACACAGCAACTGCAGGAAATTACACAGTGCATGTCTGTGCAGAGGGTAGGTTCAGAGGATCTTGCTAAAGTACACTTCTATCCAAGTTGAGTGATTGGGAGGATTTTCTCTTTTTAAAGCAAGAAGGAAGATGGAAATGTTTGGCCAGATGCTTTCTCCCAAAATGTAGAACTTTTTCTTGGAAAAGCTACAAAAGGCATGAGTTTTTCTTGGAAAAACTACAAAAGGCATGAGTTTTTAAGCAAAGGCAGACAGAGCTTTTGATGGACAGACAGACATTGGATACATCAATTAGCCAGAGCTATTCATTCTAGCAAATCTAAGGCTTTGTCCCTCTAGAAAGTGGGGCTGATTTTTGAGACGAAAGCAAATTAATTGGATGGATTAATCCCTGAACGGAAGACTTAAGAAAGAATGAAGTCAAAGAAGGAGGGCTTGGGGTGCATTATTATATAGCTCCCCAACCTGCTACCCTTTTAAAAAGCCAACTTGGAGTTTTATGGACTTATTCACATGACTGCTGTCCTGCTCCCAGCATCTGAAAGTTGATAAAGCACAAAAACAGATAGAAACCATAAGGTAATTTCAGATCCTTCATTCATGCCTCCACTGAATGTACGTGCCACACAACTATTGTGCCTGAAGCCCAGAGGGAGGAAATTCAAATTAGGCTTAATATGCCATTGAGTTTTAAAATTCTCAAGATCTCGCTAGAAGTGGGACCCATAAGAATAGTTCAAAGAAGAGATCAAACAAAAACAGATAAAAAATGTCAGCAGAACTAAAGGTAGCTGAAAGATTCTGTGCTGATGTATTTAGCACGTTCGAAAGAGCTCCTAAAGTTAAACAAGTCTAAGATTTAATCTAGAAAGTATTTGTCAGGGAGTACTACCATATAAACTTCTGACTCTGTAATTGGTGTTTGGGCGAGTTAAGAACAGGAGTGGATCTTTGGTAAATATTTTCGGACTTGAGCCAATGAAAGAAAGACTAACTGAAGGAATAGACACTGTTGATAAAGCCAGATATCCTTAGTGAAGAAGCCAGATACGTGATAACCAATGATGTAAAAATGATCTAATAATAGCAAATGCAATACACACTTAACAGGGGCTTAGTATGTGCAAAGTGTGTTTTAAGAACTTCACATGAGCTAACATATTTCATACTCATCTAATAAATCTATGAAATACGTTCTATTATGATCACATCCCCATTTGTTGCTGAAGCAAGTAGCGCACAGAAGAGGAGATAAATTTCTTAAAGTCACAGAGTTAAATGTGGCAGTCAGAATTCAAAACCGTGTAGACGGTTGCCAGAGTCCCCAGTTTTATCTACTCTTCTCTACTTCTTCTCACTATTTCAGTTAATTCTTACAATAACCATGTGAAGTAGGATTTGACAGAACAGAAAGCTAAGGCACCTCTAGAGAAGTGAGAAAGGTAGAATTTAGATCTAGAATGAAATCAAATCTTACATCTCTTTTCCTACCAAAAGACATCATCCTTTATGGAACTTTTGGGAGCCGATCTAAAATTGTCCTTTTAGAAGAATTTTGTGCAAAGGATCACTGTCATCCCTGACGCCCTTTGCATTCCTCACACTAGAAATCCACGGCACACCTGAATTCATCTAGAACCATGGACAGCACCCAGGTTTGGGGAATGTCTTCTTAGGCTTCAGGAGTAAGATGGTGGAGAGTATTTCCATCATGAATCAAGCCAGCAATCATCTATCAATCAGGCTTTATTGGTGAGAAAACCAGTTGGTTCATCTGGAGGGTTATTTGGAAGTAACTGCTTTACATCACTAGCCATGGAGTCTGACATTGACTTGGTTTGTCAGTGTCATCGCCTGACATCATTTAGTAAATAATCAAACCAATTCTAGATAACTGGGTATTTTTAGTTTGCTGGAATCACATGCAAGGCTAAACAAAGTATATAATTCTGGTCTTACAAATAATTTTCTGATTGATGCCCTTAGTCCTCTACCAGGAGGAATCTTGGGTCTAGGAAACCTGTCTCAAATTACACAAATGCCTGGAAGAAGTAATATATTT
This sequence comes from Ursus americanus, assembly GCF_024610735.1. NCBI lineage: Eukaryota > Metazoa > Chordata > Mammalia > Carnivora > Ursidae > Ursus > Ursus americanus. Next base: position 13,960,422 of record NC_142156.1, on the reverse strand, counting down.
AATCAATTCCTTATATCTTTGTATTTATTCATGAAAGGAGAGATAGGTCAACACAAACCCATATTTTTCACATGGATAAGGAGAAAACAGAGCACTCAGAGGAAACCCACATATTCTACTTTATAATTTGACCCAGGAACAGTCCCAAATAGGCTCTTTGGGTTTCTACTCCTGGAAAATACTTTAACATTTATTACTTTAATTGATTATTTACTGAGCTTCAATGAGATGTCTCTGAAAGTGCCCCTCCCATTCTCCTTTATCCTTACTATGTTGTAAATGTTCTTAATATAAACTATCTTGTGACTTACGGTTATATACTCTTCTTCCTTTTTTTGAGTGTGAGCTCTTTGGTGATGGGGACTATGTATGATTTCTCATCCTTCACGCTTGTTTCAGTTTCTAGCATATGCAAGACAATACATAAACATTTCAAGTTCTACTGGATGAGTCAGATTTTTAGTGATTGTGCCTGGCATTCTTTTATTTGCTGATACATTCATCTGTATGCTTTTCTGTCCGCCTGCCTACCAATTAATCAAAGTATGCATTCAGCCATCCATCTGTTTGGCCGTTTATCCATCTAGTCATCCATTCATCCACCTGTCCAGGCATCCATCCATCCATTCATCCATCCATCCATCCATCCATCCATCCATCCATCCATCCATCCATCCTCCCATCCATCCACCTATACATTCACAATTGCCCTGATCTCACCCCACTAGCAATACAAAGCAATCAGATGAATTCAGCAGAAGAGCTGACAATTGATAAGGATTTCCCACCCATACTTCTTGTTTTTATCCTGCTCTAATTTTCCTTCATTGAACATCTTTCTCCTGTGCTATCCCACTTCTCTTCCTCTTCTCTCAGGAGAGTTACGGGAACGAAAACGAGATAGCTCCTGGGGGCTGGAGAGGGGAGTAAATTGCTTGGTGACAGCTTGGGTCCAGGGACAGATGAAAACCTTAGCCTTCAGCAAAGTTCAGGGAAGCCCAAGGAGCGAGCTGATGGACAGTCTGACTTGTCGAGGGTGAAATCAATTAAAGTACATCAAATCCAGAATTCATGCTTTCTCAGAGTGACAAATCTATGCTGGAAACTGAGAAAGACGAAGGGAGAAAAATGTCTTTGACCTCTCAGAGACCGGCTGTTCCTTCTGTCAGGGGAGCCAGGCTTGGAGTAAGATGCGTTCATGATGAATTATAACAGCCAGCCAGCCACCTTAAAAAAGAACGGGGTGAAAAGGTTACCAAAGAGATCCAAAATGTGAGGAATTCAACCAAACATCAAGATAAATCAACTCAGGGCCAGGAGTATTTGTGCCATGCTTGTTCACAAGAGCCATGGAGAAGCTCAGCTAGCCCAGAGCTTTTAGGCTTGGTATGCGCCAACATTTACAACCACACACATATTGTTGACCAAAGCACAGGAAGGTAACCAGGAGAGAAGAGCCACAAGGTTGTCAGTTTGGCATCAGAAGTCTGGAGGCAAACCATTTCTGGGTAATGCTGTCCAACAGAACTTTCTGCAATGGTGGGAGTGTCCTATAGTAATATCCAATATGGTAGACATTAGTCACATGTGACTCCTGGGCACTTGAAATGTGAAAAGTGAAAGTGAGGACATGAATTTTTATTTTTTAGATGATTTTAAATGATTACATTTAATTATTTTAAATGTAAATAGCCAGATGTGGCTAGGAGCTGTCATAGGAGACAGTGAAACTCCAGGGCAAATGATGGTTTTGTCTATAATGATACCATCACAGAAACAAATTGCAATGCCTACTGGGCAAGATGTTCTGAAAATTTAAAGCATACCAAGGTCTGTGTGCTCCATTGAACAATGACAATATCATATTTATCTCTGTATACCAGGCATCTACCATAGCACCTGGCACATAATAGATGTCTATACATGTTGAATAACTGATTAAACAAATAATAACAGCTAACTTATTGAACACTTATTACATGTCAGATATTGTACTAAAGCTTTACATGCATTCTGTCCTTGAATCTGCCTAGTAATACCACTGCGTAGACCGTAGCGGAAGTAATTATAGTAAACATTGCTCACTGCATGGCCAGCTCTCCCCAGAAAGGTTTGCCTGTGTTAACACATTTATTACTCACAGCAATTCTGTGAAGTAGATACTATTATTATCCAGTCTTTTGGATGAAGAAACTGAGGCACAAGAAAGCCTGAGCAATGCCTAAGTAAGTGACACAGGTAGTGAGTTGCCTGCCTAAGACTGAAACCCTACAGAGCCAATCCCTGACCCATGTGGGGTTCCCTTGTTTTCCCCAGATTACAGAAGAATGAACTGAAGCAGAGAAAGATTAGATCAACTTTTTGGCTCAGAAGTGGCAAAACTGGGACCCAAACTCAGATCGACCTGATTGGAGAAGCCCAGCGAGTAAGTGAGTTGCTTTATAACTTCTTGGGTTTCTGCGGTGTGGGGAGAAAAGGCGTCGCACTGTCTTGCAATACACCATGGCATATTTTGTTTTTTCATACAATGTGGAGGTTGAATCTTGGTTTGAAATTTCCTCTCTGCGATCATTTCCTCATCAGTCAAATGAGATGACTTTCAGCTTTTTGAGAGGGCTCAGTGCTGCCATGTATGCATGTGTCTGGTACTCGATAAGCACTCAATAAAAGGATGCTATGGTTGATATGATGATGATGATGATGATGATTAAAAAACAAGTAGGTACTGTAAAACATCCCGTGTGACGAGTGATGTGTGTGTGTTCCTGTCTGTCTGTCTGTCTTTAGGCATCTGTTTGGCCCAAGGTGCTCTGGTTAAATTAATGTCCTGTTGGGCACCCCAGATGCACCCCTAGCCCTCCTGGCCCAGGCCTTGCTGAATCTGTGACCTTGGGATGTGGGAGGCCGGGTGAGCCTGACCCTTTGTTACTCTAAATGTGTCCTTGGACCCCAGAGCCTATCGTAAAGACCCCCAAAGAGGGAGAGGTCAGGAGTCAGGTGTACAGGGCTCACAGCCGGGCTGCAGAGCGAGATTTCATGTCAGCACAGCCTGGCCCATCTGTCCTGCTCCCTCGCTGTTGTTGACCAGTTGTCCTAGTTTCTTGCTGGTTCCTTCCTGAGATGAATTTCCCAAGTAACTATGATTTGCATTCTTCAGCATCCAAATTAATATTATTATTTCAAATTTGAGCCATTCTACCTGGAAAAACTTCTTACAAGCTTTAATGCTTTTGTCTGTAAAAACAGATGTGGACAAGACTTAATCTTTGCTCTTTTTTCCCTCAAAATATATATTTATACATTATATATGTATATATAATAAGCAGCAAATGAATGTATATTTATATATATATGTGAAATTCACATAGCATAAAACTGGCCATTTTAAAGTGAACAGTTCAGTGGCATTTAGTGAATTTGCACGTTCAGTGTCGTGCAGTCATGATCTTCATCTAGCTCCAAAACATTTCCATCACCCCTAAAAAGCATCCTCTACTCGGCAAGGAGTCACCTCCTATTCTCCCTCCCCCCAAGCCTCTGGCAACCAGCAATCTGCTTCCTGTCTCTATGGATTTAACTGGTCTGGATATTTCATATAAATGGAATCATATGATTTGTGACAATTTGTGTCTGGCTTCTTTCACTTAGTATAATATTTTTCAGATTCTCCCACATTGTAGTATGTATCCGTATGTCATTCTTTTTATAGCTGAGTAATAGTCCATTACACGAATAGACCACAGGTTGCTTATCCATTCATCAGTTGATGAAAATTTGGGTTGTTTTTGCATTTTGGCTAATATAAATAATACTGCTATGAATATTTGTGTTCAAGCATTTGTTTGATGGGTGAGGATGTGGAGAAAAAGGAACCTTTGTGCACTGTTGGTAGCAATGTAAATTGGTGAAGCCATTAGGAAAAAACAGTATGGAGATTCCTCAAAAATTAAAAATAGAACTATCCTATTATCCAACAATTCCACCGCAGGGTATTTATCCAAAAAACCCCAAAAACACTAACTTGAAGAGATATCTGCACTCCCGTGTTCATTGCAACATGGTTCACAATAACCAAGATTCAGAAACAATGTAAATGTCCATTGACAGATGAATGGATAAAGAAAATGTGATATATATGTGATATGTGACACACACACACACACATAATATAATTCAGCCATAAAAAGAATGAACTATTTCCATTTGCAACAAAATGGACGGATCTTGAGGGCATTATGCTAAGTGAAATCAGACAATAAGACGAGTACTTTATGATCTCACATATGTGGAATCTTAAAAAAAAAACTAAACAAACTCGTAGATATAGAGGACAGATTGGTGGTTGCCAGATGTGGGTGGTAGGGGTGGGCAAAATGGATGAAAGAAGTCAAAAAGTATGAAATTCCAGCTACAAAATAAGTGAATTGTGGGATGTAATGTGCAGAATGGCAAATATAGTTAATAATACTATATTGTGTATTTGAAAGTTGCTAGAAAACGATTTGAGTATCTGATTTCAATTCTTTTACTATATACTTAATGGAATGGAGTTGCTGTCATATCTAAGAATCCATTGTCTAATCCAATGTCCTGAAGATTGATCACTATGTTTTATTCCAAGAGTTTTATGGCTTTAGCTCCCATATTTGGATTTTCTATTGATTTTGAGTTAATTTTTACATATGGTGTGAGGTAGGGATCTAACTCATTCTTTTCCATGCGCATATCCAGTTGTCCCAGCATCATTTATCGAAAAGATACTTCTTTTCCCACTTGATGTTCATGACACTCTTGTTGAAAAATAATTGGCCATAGATGTATGGTTTATATCTTTTTTATTCCTAAGTTCCTCCATTATTGCTTTCTTTTGTGTTTAGTTGATGTTTTATAGTTAACCAGTTTTTGACTTCCCTCTCATTTATTTTTCTGTATTTAAAAAAAAATACTTTTGCAGTGTTTACCATGGGGGATTACAATTAATATCTTAAATTTATAAGAATTGAGTTTGAGTTTATATCAACTTTGCTTCAATAGCATGCAATAACTATAGTCCTATATAACTCTACCCCTTTGTGTTATTGTTGTCACGATATATTGTCTTTATACATTGTGAGCCACTAATGCTGACTTATAATTATTGGTTTACGTTTATTATTTTATGCTTTTGTCTTTTAAGTAGTGTGGGAAATAGAAACAGAAGTTACAAACCTAAAATGCAATAATACTGGCTTTTATATTTACTTACGTAGTTACTTTTACTGAAATTATTTATTTCTTCATATGGCTTTGAGTTACTATTTGGTGTTTTCTCATGTCAGCCTGAAGGACTCCCTTAAGCACTTTTTGTGGGATAGGTTTACTAGTGATCAGCTCTCTCAGCGTTTGTTTATCTTGAAATGTCTTAATTTTGTCCTTCAGTTTTGAAGCATAGTTTTGCTGGATATAGAAGTCTTGTCATCCCATTGCCTGTGACCTCCTTAGTTTTTGATGAGAAATTGAGAAATATTTTTTTAAAGATTTTGTTTATTTTTTTAAGTTAGATGTGATAGCTTTTTATTTTTTATTTTTTAAAAAGATTTATTTATTTTTTGATAATAATATATTTTTATTATATTATGTTAGTATTTGTCAGAGAAAAAAAGAGAGAGAGAGGTCACAAGCAGGGAGAGTGACAGGCAGAGGGAGAAGCAGGTTCCCCCTGAGTAAGGAGCCCAATGCGGGACTCGATCCCAGGACCCTGGGATCATGACCTGAGTCAAAGGGAGATGCTTAACTAACTGAGCTACCCAGGGGTCCTGAGAAATTGAGAAATCTTATGGAAGCTCTCTTATAGTCATTGTCCTGGTGCTTTAAAGATTCTCTCTGCCTTTGACTCTTGGTAGTTTACTGGTAATGCATCTAGGTGTGGATCTCTTTGCATTTATTCGTCCTGTTGTTCATTAAGTTTCTTGGATGGGTAGTTTCTTTAATCAAATTTTGGAAGATTTTGATGGTATTTTTTCCCCCAAATATTCTTATTACTCTTTTCTTCCCTTCCTCCTTTCGGAATTCTTGTGATGCCCCTGTAGGTACACCTGATGGTATTGAACAGGTCTCTTACACTCTGTTCATTTTTCTTCATTCTTTGTTTTCCCTGCACCCCAGATTAGATCATTTCCATCAACTCCTTTTCAAATTCAGTGAGTTTTCTTTCTGTCCTTTGTGCATAGTCAATATGTTATTTCCTGCACAATTAGAACTTTTTGTTGAAAACTGTACATTTTGAATATTATAATGTGGTAATTCTGGAAATCAGATGGGATTCTTCTACCTCCTCTACATTTATTTGTGTTGCTGGCTTTGGACTGTAGTAGTTTATTTACTTAGTGACTTTTCTTAATGATTTTTTGTAAATTCTATATTCTTTGTCATGGTGGGCCTCGGGAGTCTCTGTCCCTTTAACTTGTGTTCAGGTAGTGCTTCAATAGGAACTTCTTTAAATACTAGGACACTCCCCTCTCCAAAAAAAAAGGGAAGAGAAAAAGAAGGAGGGAAGGAAGGAAGGATGGAAGGAAGGAAGGAAGGAAGGAAGGAAGGAAGGAAGGAAGGAAGGAAGGAAGGGGGGAGGAGGGGGAGGGAGGAAGGAGAAATGGAAAGGAAAGCAAAAAAGAAAATTGTCAGTGTTTGCAGATTTGCTCTATTTTGGAGCCCACTTTCAATGTGTAGCCAGGGTATTTACAACTTCGCCTTAGCCATCACTCCCATTTGTACCAAGCCTAGATTCTGCTAGAGGCAAAAGTTTATAATCTTTTCAGGTCTTTTCTGAGAATACATTCTGCCACATGTCATGCCATGGGCACATGTATGACTTTCTGAAGTTGCCAGTATATGTGGTGGCTTTTGAATGTCCTAGACTCCCAAAGAAACTCTCTTTCTCATTTGTTTTCCCCGAGCATTCAGAACATTTAGTGTTTGTCTCAACTGTAATCTTCTGTTCCACATAGCAGTGAGTTATCCATTTTCCTGATGCTTTGAAGGAAGGCCCTCTGGGTAGTCAACTTTGTGCCTTGAGAGAGTTCTGAGTTAGACAAAACAAAGGCTAGAGCATCTTGGGTTATTCCCGCAGGGCACCTCCAGACAGGTTAGAATATACAAATACAATTCTTTGAGAATAAGGTCTCTTCTTACTACGGACTGAATTATGTCCACCTGCCTCAAAATTCACATGTTGAAGCTATGACCACCCCCCGCCAATGTGATGATATTTGGAGGTGTGGTCTTTGAGAAGTAATTTGGTTTACATGTGGTCATTGGGATGGAGCCCTCATGCTGGGATTAGTGTCCTCATAAAAGAAGGAAGAGACCAAAGTCCCCTGTCTTCCCACCATGTGAGGACACAGCAAGAAGATACCATTTGCAAGCCACGAAGAGGGCTCTCATTAGAACCCGACCGTGATGAAAGCCTGATCTCACCCTCTCTGCCCCAAGAACTATGAGAAATAAATTTCTGTTGTTTAAGCCACCCTATCTGCAAGGTTCCGTGATGGCCTCCCAAGCAGACTACATACAGCTCTGCATCCTCCAGAATGAGGGACCAGCACCCCACACTGGGCATGTAGCTCTTTTCAAGACCACCACCCAGCAGAGGAAGAGGGTGGGACAGGGTAAGTCAAGAGTCACAGAGCTGTCCTACCATTTTTAAATTGCCTTCTCTCCCCGCTCCCCTGGCATTTTCTTGGTTGTTGTAAACCTCTGCCTAGCTTCCAGAGTTCAGAAAAAGTTGATTCTGCCCATTTTTGCTTGCTTTCCAATGTGTCTATGGGGTGACAGATCCTTGGAGCTAACTGCTTCAACATTTTCACTGACATCACTCCAAGACTTGGCTCGTGTCATATGCTGAGGGACCCTTCTGGACCTCAGTTACTGTGTGGTAGTGAAACAAACTCAAGGAGACCCACAGTCCAGATCTAAAAGGGTGCTAGCCCTACATGCAGTGGCCTTGCACAGTTAAGCTTTGTGTGTCTTTGTGAGTGATTTAGAAGCTCGCACTCTTTTTCCTTTGTTAACAGCCATCCTTTAGAGCAGTAAGTAACGGCTATCTCTGAAAGATCTGTTGTTCTCCCAGTAGGATGGCCAACTGTTGGAACTCACTGGAGTCTGGGGGTTTCATGAGATGTGGGATTTTCAGTGCTAAAATCAGGTAGTCTTGAGCTGACCAGGATGGTTGGTCATCCTATCTCCCATCCTTCCAATTTCTCACACACCCCAAACACACTTAAACACACCTACACCCACACCATCACAATGTGTTGCTTTGGATATTAGTTCATCAAGCAGATTATATTTTTGGATAAATATAATACGGTTAAGCTCAGGGTGAGGTTTGAATGATGTCCTTCTATGCATGGTCTTCATGGCCGATCTTTTGACGGCACAAAGCGGGGTTTGCCAACTTCAGGCTCTTGGTTGGGGTTCAGGCATTTGTGTGGGTTGTCTATGCGGCCCTTCAACATTATGCAAATGAAAAAGGTACAATAACACAAATAATGATCTGCGTGTGTCTTTCTCGAAATACCCAAACTCATTTTATCTTAATTTTCTTATGAAAAATCAATTTTGTTTTCTTTCATCTATTAACTTGTTCCTATCCTCATTCCAAGATTGACTTTAGAACATTTAAGTTAATGAATTGTGACTCTAGGAAATTGGTTTTCAGTGGAGAGGTTGGCATTTTTTTAGAAAGATTTATTTATTTATTTTAGAGGGGCAGGGAGAAGGGCAGAGAGGGAGAGAGAGAGAGAGAATCCCAAGCAGACTCCCCGCTGAGCATGGAGCCCGATGGAGCCCGATATGGCGCTCGATCCCAGGACCCTGAGATCACGACCTGAGCCCAAATCAAGAGTTGGGCGCTCAACTGACTGAGCCACCCAGGTGTCCTGGGGTTGGCATTTTTGATTGTCACAGCTGGGGGGAGGGCACCACTGGCATCCAGTGGGTAGAGGCCAAGGTTGCTGCTGGACATCCGGCATAGGACAGCCCCCACCGCAGAGGATCGCCTGGTCCGATGTCAACAGTGCCGAGACTGAGACACCAGGCTTTAGAAGCGTGAATTGGAACCTGTGATTGAAGTGACGTCAGCAAGACAGAACAGACTTTTAAAAGCGTCTACGGAAATGTTTTCCCCTATTTTTTTTTTTTTTAGCTAGTTTAATAAGAGGCAACCTCTCTACTCAAATATGCTCTGGCCTGCAATAAAAGCTACATTTTTGGACCTTGGAAACTCAAGTCCCAGATACAGTGAAACCCAAACCACTTGCCACTTCTACTTCTCTCTGTTGCCAGAAGATCTGGGTACAACTGAGGAGCAAGAGGCACACCACGTATGTTTTTCATTCATTTATGCTGAAGTCGTCAAAACGTGCCTTTTTTTATGAGCCATTTGATGTCCAAAAAGCCTTTTGAGTTGCATTTATAACCCTTTAAAAAGCTCATTCCTCTTCGAAACAGGAAGCCACTTTGTGAATAGAGTAAACATAGCCAAAGTGTGGAAGATGGAAGAGGGAGGCACCCCCGCTTCGGGAGCCCCTGCCCGGGGTGAAAGCCTTCACCTCCCGCGGCTCCCTGTGGCCATCGTGGCGGGAGGGGGTAACGGGGTCGTATGGCACAGCCGTGGCCCGTGCTGAAGGAGCAGCTCTGCCCCGGGCCCACCTGTGGCTGGTTATCCTGTGTGTGTGAGTCTGTCGCCGCACCGTAGAAAGGATGCTCTCCTGACTCTGGCCCCTTGCTGCGTCCTCAAGGGGCTCACCGTCTATGAGTGCCGCACTCTACTCACGTACAATATAGGGGATGGGCCGGGTGGTCTCCAAAGGCCTTTTAGCTCATTGGAGTTACGCTTCTCTCTAGATCTCGGGTGCCTGCTTCCAATACAGCATATTCATGGCACACTCGATGTCACTCTTCCATTCAACCCCCGTGACACATATCACTAGCTGATAATGAGCCTTTTCCACCGACCTCGGATATGAATTCAGACTCCCTTCCCACAGAGTCCCCCAAAGTGACGGCTTCCAATGATTCCGCCTTGGCACGCAGGAAGAAAATGGACCACAGGTCCACCATGGCCCAGGTACCAATAGGGGTGGTGATACCAATTTCTCTAGAGCCGGAATTGCTCTAACTAAGGCCCAACTGTAGGCACAGGCACAGTTTATAGACAAAGTAAAATACAAAGTAAAATTAAATCAAGTGAGGTTAGGCAAAACACAACAAAACAGAAGTGAAACACAAATAAAATAAACTGGAATCTAGAGCCAAGAGTCACTTGCTGTGTGACCTACAGCAGGCAGCTGACTTCTCTGAGTCTGTTTCGTGACCCATCCAAGGGCGTGGCAAGGCCCACCTTCCCGTTTTAGTTGCTTTCTTCCTCTTCCTTGTTTTTTGTTTTTTTTTTATAGTTGACAAAATGTATTTGCATTCATTGTGATAGGATGATATCCTTTATCCTAAACGCCAAGGTGCATGACTTTTTCACATTCTTTTGTTTCTGACACCAAGACGTGTCTTACAGTTATCCTGCACAGTTAAGGGTCCAGAGTAAAAGAAAGGCAGTTTTTCCATCCACAAAGTCTCGGATTAAAACAAAGGGTAGGAATCGTTTCCGTTTACTTACTACGTTGTATATCCTGACGGTGTCCTAAGTTGTCACGATGGCCTATAATACAAGTATTGATTAACATTATACATCTTAATGTCTTAATATTTGCCTTACTGAGATGCCGAAATGGGGACTCCAGAAGGTTCCCTGGCCTCCCGTACTCCTGTGACACAGATGGGGCAGGTACCACTCTGCTACTTTCTCGGTGCAAACGTGGAGACTCCGGCCATGGAGGGACTTTGTTTGGGGTCATGCTGAGAAAATATTATGGATCCTGGGGCTCAAAGCTAAATAGGAAAACTAATCACAGTGTTCTGTAACTTATGGACGTTAATCTCCCGTGGATCGCTGGCTCTGGGACAGAGCCTGGGCTTGAGGGCTGCTGCGTCCTCCCCAAGTTTTAAGGGGCCCAGGGGAGCCGGGAAGGAAAGACGCTTCAACTTGGTAGAAAGTTGAACAAGATGTATGTTCCCAGGGAGACTTCTGCAGATGGTCTGTGACATTTGGTGGTTCATTCAATAGGCAGCCATCGCAAGTCCTCTGTACGTCTGGTCGGGTCAGGACACTAGCGTGAATGCAGGGCTGGTGGGTGGGGGCGGTGGCTGGAGAGCATGTGAACTTGCCAAGTGTAAGTCACTTGAGAGGGAAGGAAGCAAACAGGAAGGGCACCGGCTTGGAAATGAGCCTCCACTAGGGTTGAAGGCCGGTTGTGCCACCCTTGAGCTGGGTGACCGTGGGCATGTGACTTCACCTCTCTGAGACTAATTGCCTTCCTTATAAACCGGGACAAGCGATAAAAATCTGTTCATGGGGTGGTTGTGTGGCTTACTTAAGATCATGTGTAAGAGGCTTGTCGTGCCCAGTACCAAACAGGCACCTCATAAATGCAAGTAGAAACCACGTATTCATTCAACAAATATTTCCTGAGCACCTACTGTGTGCCACGCATACTTCTTAGTGCTGGAGAGCGATACCAGTTGTTCTTACTGCTTCCTAGTGATGCGCGGGCCTCATGTCTTGGGCTTCACGGAGGTCTCCTGAGATTTGGGTTGGCTCTCAGTCCTGGAGGTGAGGTGTCTAGGACTTGTGAGTTCTGCCAGAGGGGTGAGGGCGTCTTCTGGATCCCTCCAAAGGAGAAAGGAGGTGAGGCACATTTCACCTTATTTCTAGGGCCGTTTAGATCACTTGACCCTTAGGTGGTTTTTAACTGAAGTATAAAGGAGTGGCCATGGATCGTGTGCGTGGGGGGCACGGCCGCGTAGGGGGCACGGCCGCGTAGGGGGCACGGCCTCGGGGAGGGGCTCCCTCAGTCCACCAGGAGCCCTCATGTCCCATTTTCAGTCTTCCGTGGTTGCCCCGTGCCCCCGTGATGAAGTGTCTTCTCACCTGGAGCCTGGACTAACTCCCTCCTGCCCGGTGATCGTAGCGACGACGGTGTGGATGCTGCTGTAGATGACGGGGTTGGTGAGGGTGATGAATTACCATAGCCTGGGGGCCCATCAACGCAGCTTTCCACATATTCTCTCCAACCCTTGCAATAACTCTGCAAATTAAGCCTTACTATTGCCCGTGACAAAGCAGGCATATGAGGTGACGAAAGGAGATGTGACAGTCTCAAAGCCACATCACTGGGAAGAGACAGTGCCAGTTGCAAACCCCAACTCGAAACCACTAATTTTGCCAATAAAATTATAATCTTGAGTGCATAGTATTTGTCAGACTCTCTCTTTTTAAGATTTTATTTATTTGAGAGAGAGCAAGAAAGAGAGAGAGAGCATGAGCAGGGGGAGGGGCAGAGGGAGAAGCAGACTCCCCGCTGACCAGGGAGCCAAATGCGGGGCTCGATCCCAGGACCCTGAGACCACAACCGGAGCTGGAGGCAGACGCTTAACCGACCGAGCCCCCCAGGCGCCCCTTTGTCAGGCTCTCTTTGAAGAACTTTACGTGTATTACCTCATTGAAGCCCACTGCCCTATGAGGTGGATACTGACTTTATTTCTAGTTTGCAGACTCAGAAAGGGAGGCACAAAGTTTAGGACCCTGGGCAATGCTCGGGAAGCTGGTTGGTTTGGATCTGAGATGACTACTTAAGCCATCTGACTACGGAGCCTGTACTGTTCTCATTTTTACTTTAAAAATACTATTTTCCCTGGAGGTATGATGTATGCACAACAAAGTGCACCCATGCTGATGAGTTGCAATGAATTTTCACGCCCGTCCATATGCCGCCACTAGATCAGCCCGAGCTATTAACCGCCTCGGCCATGCTGAGCGAATCCCCAGTTCGATGCCAGAATTATCCGATGCCACTTCACTCTTCCAGATTTATCTTCCATACATATTCACTGTGTTAATACTAGTTACAAACCCACGTGACATTTATTATGGGCCACGCCCTGGTCTAAGTGCCTCACATATATTAACTCACGTTTGCCCTGCGAGGTTGGTACGACTCCTTCGATTCCCATTTTGCAGACAGGACAGCAGGGCACAGAGAAGTTAAGTGACCTGTCTAATGTTACACAGCTGGGGAGTCACGGGGCTGTGAATTAAACCTGGATGTCGGGCTCTAGAAGCCTTCCCGTACTCACTTCTTAAATGCACACATAATCTCTACAAAGAAAGGGCGTTGATGGGGCGCCTGGGTGGCACAGTTGTTAAGCATCTGCCTTTGGCTCAGGGCGTGATCCCGGCGTTCTGGGATCGAGCCCCACATCAGGCTCCTCTGCTATGAGCCTGCTTCTTCCTCTCCCACTCCCCCTGCTTGTGTTCCTTCTCTCGCTGGCTGTCTCTCTCTCTGTCAAATAAATAAATAAAATCTTAAAAAAAAAAAAAAAAAGAAAGGGCGTTGTTGAAGCCTGGTTCATAGATAAGGAAATGGAGATTCAGCAAGGTTAAAAGAACTTGCCAGACTATCTCTACTAGTGAGCCACAAAGTGCGGGCAAATCCGTGGCTTTCATCACTGTCCTGAGAGAAGTCTAAAATGTCTTTGCTTTAGGTAAGAATTACTGATGTACGTGTTCATCCCCTTTCAGAAATACCAAATTTATGGAGAGCAGGAGCTCTGTCTTTGTGGTCTCGTGTCATCTGTAGCCCCCTAGTCCTGCACCCCACACTCTACTACTGCCTGTGAGAGGAGGGAAGGTTCTGGAAGAAACGTGCTTGCCGTCAGGAATGGCAGAGTCCCAGGCCCCCGCCTTGACGAGGCTCTGACCAAATAAATGTTTGTCTCTCCAACTCACCTCTGCAACATCCCCCCCAACACCCCCACCCCTGCAAGATCTTGGGTCCACCCCTTCCTAGCTTTACCTAGGGGGATAGTAAATCTTGACTTTCCCATTTTCCTTCAGCGCGAAAGGATATGAATTCCGTAAATCTTGGCCTGAGTGACCATCGGGATGCATAAAATATGACAGGAAGAGGCCAGGGAGGCAGAGTTTACGCAGAGCGCAGCATCCAGTGCCGGGGATGGGCAGACCGGGGGCCCTTGGGGACCCCTCGGGCTGCAGAGAAGCCTCCATAGTCTGGGTTGGAATAGACCGTAACGGTCTCCACCCCGGTTGCCAAGGTTCTAAGAGTGTTGCCGCTGCCCAGTGGGGAAGTGACTCGCTGGAGAGAATCCAGGCTGTCCCTGTCCTCTTCTTCACTCTTGGCCGCTGACTCCAAGGACGTGGGGTGGGAAAGGCGACCCATCCATTAGGGCTGACAGGGCAGCAGGAAAGACTTAGCTGTGATGAGAGGAAGAACTTCCTGCAGGGAACCTTTATTAAGCCCTGAAGTGAGTTATTGACAGAGGTGGTGGAAGTGACTTCCTGACTTTGAGACCAAGATGGATAGTTATTGGTCTGCAAGAGTTTGGCCCAGCCGTCTGCGCGGGCCCTTGACCCCTTCGGGAGAGACCATGCATCAGCTGCGTCTGCCTCCAAGGGCATTCGAGAATGCTCAACGATGATAAAACTCCGCTTTGATGGCAGGTTGAGTGTTTTTACTACCACTTCTCCTCCTCCTTTCATATAGTAGAATTACTATGTGTTCATTCTAAATTTTTAAAAATCCAAATAATCTGCAATTCCCACTCCCCTTTCCACTGCGAACATTTGGGGTAAATCTTCATAGCTGTTTTGAATGTGCATTCTCACACACACACACACACACGTACGCACACACACAGCAGTCCTCATATGATCTCTGTTTTACAACGTGGACAGGCTCACACTGCCCTCATTGTTCTCATGCTTGTTTTTTCCCTGTTCCCATTGTGGGCATCTTCCCACAGCACACACATTTCCTTCCATTTGTAAGACAGTAACTTCATATTCCATAATATGGATATATCGAAATTCACTTAATCAGTCCTCAGTGACTTAACTTACGAGTTGTTTTTCCAATTTCTTTCAACGCAAGAACGCTGCACTAAACTGTGTTTCCGTCCCTCCGTACCTGCAGGGGCGTTTCTTTAGCATAGATTTCTAAGTGCAACTAGAAAGCTAGAGCTAAAAGACCTTTGGGCGTTGCCTGGTGGAATGCAACTGGTCTCCACGAAGATGGAAAGCACTTACCCCCCATTTTGATGAAGGTGTGAGGAAAGTGACTCAACCTTCCCCAACAACGTGCTTTGAAATGTTTGTCAGGGGCGCCTGGGTGGCTCAGTCGGTGAAGCGTCTGCCTTTGGCTCACGTCATGATCTCAGAGTCCTGGGATCGAGCCCTGCGTCCCTGTGTGGGGAGTCTGCTTTTCCCTCTCCCTCTGCCCCTCCCCCTGTGTGTGCTCTCCCTCTCCCTCTCTCTGTGTCAAAGGAATAAATAAAATCTTTAAAAAATATATGTTGTGTTGTAATATGTTAACAAAAGTAATTTGTGTCCATTCTAGGAAAATGTAGAAAATAAAAAAGGAACAAAGGGAACCAAAGACATGATGTGAATACATTTAACACTTTTCAATTCTTAAAAATGGTTAAGATGGTAAACTTTATGTTAGATGTATTTTATGGCCATTAAAAAAAAAGCAGAAAGAAAGAAAAAATTGCATACTTTCATCCACCAGAGGAAACACCTCTTTCCCCTGGAGATGTTTTTCTCTGCGCTAATACACTGAGTTTACTAATTTCTAAACAGCTATGAGACTGAACATTTTCAGCATAAAGAAGTCAAGATGATTGTTGATGGCTGTGTGGTATTATGTGGTAATAATAAAGTCATATAAGTACCGCGCGCTAACCGATTGCGCCACTGGAGCTCCAATAAAGTCAATAGTAACAGTGTATCCCTGAGGGTTTACCATACGCCAGGCACTGAGCTAGGCTCTCTTCATGTATAATCTCATTTAATCCTTACAGCAACGGTATGAAGTGGTTACTATTATGAAGAGGAAAGAAATGGAGGCTTCTAGAGGTAAAGCCACTAGTCCGAAGCCTCATAGCTGGTTAGAGATGAGAGCTAAATTTGAATGTAGCGCCCGGGGCCTTCGCTCTGCTCCTCATATCGGACTAATGGCCAGGGGCCCTGGGGTGCTAAGCAACTTCCCGTCTTGGGTGTCTGGGCTGCTCCCAATGCTCCATCCACCCTGCCAAGTGTGAGTCATCCTTAATTCCATTCCTTCTTAATACCATCTCATCCCTTCTGTATTTTTTGGCCAGCCCTCCTTCCCCTACATTCCCCAACACTCATAACCACCAAGAGGGACAGAGTAGTGGGGGTGAGTGTAGACTGAAGCAAGATTCCCCAGGTCTGAGGCCTGGGTTCGCCCCTCTCTCTGTGGCCGGAAGCCGAATATCTAAACTCTCTTGTTTCTCAATATTCCCACCTGCATACGGAAGTTAGTACTAATAGCCTCCATTACAAGGTTGCACGCACACACACACGCATGCACACACGATGCCCCTACATTCATACATACTTACATAACGCGTTCGTTTCCTATTGCTTTTGTAGCAAATTATCATGGATTTAGTGGCTTAAACAAGCAGGAATTTGTTGTCTTAGAGTTTTGGAGGCCAGAAGTCCAAGATGAATCATTTGGGGCTAAAGTCAAGGTGTCAGTAGGGCAGGGCTGGCCCCTTCTGGAGGCTCCAGGGGAGAATCCGCTCCTTGCGTCTCCCAGCCTCAGGTGGCTGCTGGCATTCCTTAGCTCCCGGCCCCATCTCTCCGGTCTCCGTTCTGCCTTCTGAGGTCAAATCTCCCTCTGCCTCCTCCTTATAAAGACACTTGTGATTACATTTAGTTCTCACCCAGATAATCCAGGATCATCTCTCCGTCTCAAGATCCTTCATTTAATCACATTAGCGAAGGCCCTTTTTGGCATATTGGGTAAAATTCACAGGTTCCGGAGATTAGCACGTGGATCTGTTTGGGGTCTTTATTCAGTCTAATATATACAATTTTTTTCCCCCAGAAGTGAGCAATTGGTATTATTGGGAAGGTAGATACCACTTCTGATTCTTCTAACCAACCTCAGTATCCAGATAGGAAAGACTCCGTGCACGTCTGTGTATACATTTGAGTCAAAAGAAAGTTAAAGTTTTTGAAAATACCGACTACCTAATTCTGCAGAGTTCTTTATGATGACTAACATAACATAATAAAAAATTAAAAAAAATAAATCCTTAGAGGACTAAAAAAAATAAGGTCAATCATGATCGATGATGATTTTTCTGAAAAACTCAAGGGATCTTGGTTGCCCTCTCCTTCGCCCTACTGAACTTCACTTTCCTCTGCCCCATGGCCCCTCTGGCCTCTTCCCTGCCTAGTACCTTATTTCAGGAAGAAAAGGAAAGCCATGACTTCCTGGCTCAACTTCCTCCTTTTCTACTTGGATCCTACCACGAATCATAACTAAAATTCGAACATTTCCTCCTTTCCTTCTGCCAAAATAAAAAGGGTGTTCCTTCTCCAGTCCAAAATGACTCCCTTGGGGCACCTGGGTGGTTCAGTCGGTTAAGCATCTGCTTTCAACTCAGGTCATGATCTCGGGGTCCTGGGATCAAGTCCCGCCTCCGGCTCCATGCTCAGCAGGGAGACTGCTTCTCCCTCTCCCTCTGTGCTTTCTCTCTCCTTCTCTCTCCTGCTCTCACTCTCTCTCAAGTAAATAAATAAAATCTTTAAAAACAAGCAAACAAACAAACAATGTGATTCCCTTTACTTCAACATCCATGAACATCACCCCCTCTCAACTTTTATAAGGGCTTTGCTGCGTTATTTACACCAAATTTTCTCAAATTGTGTTCTGCAAAATACTAGTAGTCTGAACATGTCAAAGGTGGCCTGAGGGGGATAATGTTTTCTATTTATATATCCATCCAGCCACCTGCCCATCCATCCATCCATCCATCCATCCATCCATCCATCCATCCATCCATCCATCCATCCACCCATCCATCCATCCATCCATCCATCCATCCATCCATCCATCCATTCATCCATCCATCTATCCATCTATCCATCCATCCATCCACCCATCCATTCATCCATCCATCCATCCATCTATCCATCCATCCATCCACCTATCATCTATCTTTCTATCATCTTCTGTGATCAACCATTTGGGAGCCTACCTGTTTCCCCATCTTACACACACCCTTCCCTGTATCCTTCACCTTGGCCACTGGGGAAATCCGCAAGCATTCATTAACATATTAAAAACCCTGGGAAGAATGGGCTTAAAAATACAACTAATCAAAGTGTGTTTATTTTCACCTTCCCCAGTATTTCCCAAACTGAATTGAAGACAGGCCTTCTTTTCCATGTCTTTTATCCTCACAGTTTACCTTCTGAAACCAGTGCCCCTTGGGTCCCCTTTTGAGAAGTGCTGAGTTGTACACGTTCTGAACAGAATTCCCAACAAGGCCATTACCTGTTCCCTATACCTCTCTGAGCTCTTGGAGTTTGAGCTATGAAAGAAAACAGCACATATTATGCGCCAGCCCCATTATGTTCATGATTACCTGAGATCTAACAACTTTGTGCAATCCCCCTCTTACAGATGACAAAAGAGAGGCTTGGAGATGAAATCATTTGTCTCTGGTTAAATCAACAGTGAGTGGCAGAGCTGGGTTCAAACCAAGGTCTTCATGAATCCAGAGTCCATGGTCTACACTACTCCATTTTCTTCCCCCGCTAGAAGCATAAAAGCCAAAGACTATGCTGTTATCTTTCTCTAAGGAGACCTCACCTCCTGGTTAATTTCTTCAGAGAATGCCAGTTTCCTAAAATCCTACCTGTCTTAGTTCATGAGGAGCTGCAAGTGTGTTTTAAATCCAGAGGGAAAGACCAACAAACAACAGCCCTTCTCCCTTGGTGGCACATTTATAAACAGATGCAAGACAGGAAATGGGTACCCTCCACCCCTGCCCCAGGGTGTCTGCAGACAGAACAAAGAACAGGGTTCTGTGCCCGGCCAGCGTGCACAGCCTCTAACGTGATTGCTGCCTGATGGTGTGAAATGGATTCAAGGCCCAGGTCCATCTGGTTTGTGTATCGTGAACGAGCTGTTAAAGTGTCAGGACTTAACTTCTCTGGATTTGAGGAAGTCTCATGAGGTTTTATTGAGCAGTTAAGATGGGTGTAAACCTCGGTGGGACCCGCTTCTCCCCTATGATCTAAGAGACAGACACGGTTCATAGGATGGAGAAGCACAGGTTCAAAATAAGAGGATGGTCTGCCCCCCCTCCCAATTAAAGCGCTGGGGACTTGGGATCCAGGCTCCATTGATTATGCAGAATCATGAGCAATTCATTCTCTCTCTCAAAGCCCCAAGATCCTCCTCTGGGACATGGGGGACCGTTATCTTGCCCAAGTCACAGAGCTACTTGAATATGAAAGATAGTGAGAGCTGTAAAGGAGTCTGCTAATGGGAGGGGTAGTCCTAGCTTCTTTCATTTCCTTTTCCAGAAGGAGCCAGAAAGAGCTGTAGGAACCTTGTGTCTTGTTTCCGCTTACCATCTCTCCTGGTCACAATTAGGCGGTATTTCTATACATAGTCCTAAAAGGTCCTCAGGAATGACTTGCGGGTGCCCTGGGTTCTGTGGTGCTGGCTGCTTCCGAAGGTCCATCAGCCTTGGAAAGAATAGAAGATCATGGCCCCAGGCTGAAGAAGGGGCAAGAGGAGGTGTGGTGGTTTTAAACACGTCCATGAATTCCTTGACACACCTCTCATCAAAAGATGGAGTCTAATCCCCTGTCCCCGAATATAGCCAGGCTTTGTGGGGGGCTTGTGATGAATAGATTATGGCCACAGGGGTGCTCTGTGGCTTTTGAAGCTAGGCTAGGAAGGCACTCCAGCTTCCCCCTGGCTCCCTTGCTTGGAGCACTTGCCCTTGGACTTCCAGGGCTTGAAACCTCTCTTGGATAATGATCCCATTTCTCGACCGCAAAATGGGTCTTCTGTGTGTGTCTGGGCTTGAAAGAGAGGTGTCTGCAGAGAAACAGTCCCATAACTACATCTTGACCTTCCTTTCTCCCGGGGTCCTTATGTAAATTTCCAGGAAAGAACTCTGATTGGTTTTGTTTGGGTCGTGGAGCCATTCCTGAACCAGTCACCGTAGCCTGAGGGATGAGCCACTGTGATGGGCCAGCACGGGTCACATGTCCCGCCTTTGGATTTTGGGAATGTTAGGGTATCAGGTACGATTAGCAAAACCACATGGCACGGAGAAGAGATAGTTCCCCTAAAATGTGGGTGCTTTTTGCTTAAAAGGGGGAACAGAGAGGTACTGAGCAATGACAAAAATGAGATATCTATGTGAGCAGATTCCCCATATACAATTCTCTATTTGTTTCCAGATTTCGCTCACAGCTCCCTGTATCAGAGAGTTGCAGCCCCAGGCCCAGCATAGGGTCTGGCACACAGGAGGTGCTCAAGAAAACCCCCATGCGATTTCTTTTTCTTTTTTTTTTTTTTAAGATTTTATTTATTTATTTATTTGACAGAGATAGAGACAGCCAGCGAGAGAGGGAACACAAGCAGGGGGAGTGGGAGAGGAAGAAGCAGGCTCTTAGCAGAGGAGCCTGATGTGGGGCTCGATCCCATAATGCCGGGATCACGCCCTGAGCCGAAGGCAGACGCTTAACCGCTGTGCCACCCAGGCGCCCCTCTTTTTTTTTTTTTTTAATTATTTATTTATTTTGGCGGGGGGTTGGGGGTAGGCGCAGACAGAGAGGGAGAGAAGAAGACTCCCCGCCGAGCGGGAGCCCAATGTAGGGCTGGATCCCACGACCCTGAGATGATGACCTGAGCCAAAACCAAGAGTCCAATGACTGAGCCGTCCAGGCGCCAACCCCCACATGCTATTTCTGTCATGTCAAACTAGGATTGTCACGAGTCCTAGAAGAACAGGTGAGGATGTCATGGGCGACACAAGCATTGCTACAGCACCTGTAGGAGAAGGAGCCAATTATCCGGTGCAAGAGTTTAGCTTTGGACTTGTTTTCTCTGAGCTTCAGTTTTCTCACCTGTCAAATGGGTTCAGTAATGAAACTTATCTCCAAGGGGCACGGAAAGGATCCAGACAGAATGTGTATGAATGGGCTATAATGTTTTTTTTTTTTTTTATCAAATATGTATTATCATCCCCGAGGGGTCTCTGGGCAAAAAGTTTCCACCCTTTTTCTGGAACTCCGTTCATGGACTAGCTTTTGGCAATTAAAAGCCATCAGTTACGCTTGCTGAAAATCACTCCCTTTTTCCCAATGTTCACACCTGTCAAATGGGAATAATAATTCCATTTCTCACGCTGGGCCGTTAGGCAAGGTGGATGCCTTCTGGATGCAGACTGCTGAGTAGAGTCACGGTGGCCTCTCCCTGTGGTTATGAAGCATTACCTTGCAGGCTGGTTCTTTGGTTCGGCATCTGCAGGCTGACGGGGAGAGAGGGTTTGAGGGGGAGGGACTTGGAGAATACTGTGCTTTTTCATTTCCGATGGCATTTTCCCAGCCATGGCTTCCTCCCGCACTCCAAAGCCCCAGGATTCCAACCTAAATGGTGGAGCAAGTGAGTTGCTCAGGGAGAGAGGAAATTATGGAGGTTCAGAGGTCTGCGTGGTATTTGTGGGAGGCCGTGAGTATTAGCTCTGGCCTGTGAGTCTCACAGTTTGCCCTGATTTTTGTGGAGTGATATCTTGGCTTCAGTCATGGCTCTGTCACTTACCAGCTGAGAGCCCTTTGGCAAGTCACTTTATTTCTCTGAGCCTCAGTGTTCTCATCTGCAAAATGGGGCTCATAATCTCCACTCCACCTGCATCAAAGAGACCGGGGGAGGGAGAGCCCCAGGGACAACTTCCACTCACCGCTCCCACCTCAGATGTCTCCAGGCAGGATGCTCCCAAGCCTTCCAGCTAGCTCTCTTCCCTTCCTTAGCCTTCCATAATGCACTGATGAGACAGCCCTCAATGATCACACAGACGGCAGTCCCTGCCCCCAACGGGCTATCAGTGGGGACGAAGGTCAAATAAACAATCACGCAAACAGGTGATTATAGATGTGATAGCTGCTGACATGGATATCGGCTCTTTTTGTTGTTCGATACCTTTGCCCCCTTCTTCAGCCCAAAGCACCTCCCTTTTGTTCAGGGGATCTACCCCTTGTCCGTACCATGTAGTTCTGCACGTCTTGCTGATTATACGCCGATCCTTACTTCATGGGCTCAAGGGTGGCCATGTGACCCATGCTGGCCAATCAGTTGTTCACCCCTCCGGCTACAGTGATTGGCTCCAGAATGGGCACCTGACCCAAGCAGAGCCAATTGGCGTTCCCTCTCTGGAATTTACTTATATGCGCAAAAGGAAGTGGAAAGGTTGGAGGTTTGGATGGAGCTGTGTCCGCATACCTACCCTCCTCACCTCCAGCCAAAGGGAGAACCGTTTCTCGGGAGAAAAGAAGGGGGGGGGTCAACATATAAGAAGGCAGCAGAATCAAGCTTTAAGCTGGGGGGGGGGGAGGGAGAGAGATTCAAGTCCCAGAGGTCCGTGAGTCCCCCCGTCTCTGGGATTTAGGTGTCCTCTGAGTTAATAAGAGCATCTTTTGGGGATGGGATTGTTTAACTTCAGTTTCTGTTCCTTAGAAAATAAAAAGGGTTCTGACCCAAGCATGTTCTTTGCAGAAAACGCACAGAGAGTTAGGAGAGACTATAACAGGAAGAACTGGTAACATCCACAGGGGTGGAGAAGGGTCTCCCGAAACGAGCAAGTCCAAGGCTGGGGTTAGGGGCCGAGAAGAGTATTTTCGAGGTGGCGGCTGTGACACATGCTAAAGGCCTAATCAGGAGAGAAGCGGATTGGGGCGCCTGGGTGGCACAGCGGTTAAGCGGTTAAGCGTCTACCTTCGGCTCAGGGCGTGAACCCGGCGTTATGGGATCGAGCCCCACATCAGGCTCTTCCGCTGGGAGCCTGCTTCTTCCTCTCCCACTCCCCCTGCTTGTGTTCCCTCTCTCGCTGGCTGTCTCTATCTCTGTCAAATAAATAAATAAAATCTTAAAAAAAAAAAAAAAAAGGAGAGAACCGGATTAACCAAGGCCATTAACTGAGCCATTATCAAAGGCTGGTATGTATACACACACACACCCATGCATATACATACATATATACATACAACATGTAACGTCTCACCATCTATATATGTATGAGAGAGAGAGAGAGAGTAGGGCTTCACAGGGAGTCATTAGAGCCTGAAACAGGAAACAGCCTCCAGCTTAATCTCCAACATGCCTGTTTCTAAATATTTATCAATCACAAGTTGCCCTAGGAAATTTCTCTCCAACTTTGTCTCCCGATGGCCCCCTGCATCCAGCCATGTCCTCAGGGCCCCTTCTTTCCAAACCTTTCTCTCTACACGCCTTTCCCAACAGTCCTTGCTATCTTACCCCCAATCTCTGGTCTGCCTGCAGTAACAAACAGCCCCACGGTTTATGATGTAAACTTGAATATCAGAATCAGACTCACCTGCAGGGACTGTGGAAACACAGATAGCTGAGCCCTGTCCCCTCCGTTCCTAATTCAGCAGCTCTGGGGGGTAGGCCTGAGCAATTGGATTTCTAACAGGGTCCCAGGTGGTGCTGATGCTGCTGGTCCCAGGACCACACTTTGAGAACCACTGATAAGGAACAATTTGTCTCTCTGCAGAGGTCCATTGCTCACATCAGGGCCTCCTGTTCCTCAGCCAAAGGGTCATTCCACTCCCTCCCAAACACATGAAGTGTTCCTGTGCCTCAGTTTACCGATCCATAAAATGCAGACAATAATGGCACGTAACTGATCAGATCATCCTATGTAAAGCCATTAGAACAGTGACTGGCACATAAAAAGTACTACTTAAGTGGTAGTTACGATTGTTTTGGCATTTTTTATTTCCCAAAGATGGCCGCAACCCCACCTCCTATCCCATACGTTCACCTTATCATGTGACCTTGATACTCCTCCCACTGAGTGTGGAGATTACATCTCCTTGAACTTGGGGGGACCTTTGTAATTGCTTTAACCAACAGTGTAGAAGGAGTGATGCTATGTGACGTCTGAGGCTAGCTTATAAAAATGCCATGCACTTCCTTCTTGTTCTCTGGATTGCTCACTCATGGAGCCCAGCCGCCATGCTGTGAGGAAGCCCAGATGAGCCCACGTGGAGAGGCCATGTGGCAATGCTTTATGTCAGCGTCCGGCCAACAGCCCAGTTGTTAACCCAGCCAACAGCCAACATCAACTGCCAGACAGGAGACCTTCAGATGATTCTAGCCCCTAGCCATTGGATCACCTCCAGCTGTCAGATTGTCCAGCTGGGGTCCCAGATGTCATGATAGAGACAAGCTGTTCCCAATACCCCTGTCCAAATTCCTGACCCACAGAATGAATGAGCATAAGTACAAAGGTGGTTTTATGCCACCAAGTCTTGGTATGGTTTGTCGTACATCAGTACCAACTGGAACAATTATTATTAATTATCATTATTATTATTAAGGATTTTATTTTTTTATTTGAGAGACAGAGAGTGAGAAAGAGAGTGCGAGCAGGGCTGGGGGGGGGCAGAGGGAGAAGAGGACTCCCCTCCGAACAGGGAGCCCGATGCGGGACTCGATCCTGGGACTCTGAGATCATGACCTGAACCAAAGGCAGATGCTTAACTGATTGAGCCACCCAGTCGCCACTATTAATTATTATTATTAACTGTCATTTTGTATTACTTATCCTAAGAGACAAATTGTCAGACAGTGCCACTCCCCAAGAAAGCAGAATGAGCTATAGTTGATTTCTATTTTAGGACCAGTTCTTGCTCCTCCAGGCTTAAGCTCGCACCCAAGAAAAGGTGGCCAGCCTTGCTTCTGCCCCTGCTTTGGCTCAGCGTCGGGGGTGGGGGCAGAGGAATGGCGCAGGGGGCAAGAATAGTGTCAGGATTTGCATCTGCTGTGTCGCCTTCGAGGAGTGATGAAAACAGCATTTCTGGTGACCTCTTGCTGTCCCTGCCTCTTTTTCTCACCCTCGCCTGTGCCCAGGTGTCCAGCTAGGCCTGCCCTGTGCTCCCTGCCTGCCTCCTATTTCTCTGGTCCTTCCCCATATTTCTGTCCTGAGTCTCCTTGGTGCTGGAGTGGCCATGGATGGTGACCGCCTAGCACCATGAGTGAGACCCAAGCTGGCACTTCCCTTGCCTCTGCTGCTCTGAGCCAGTGACCAGCCCACCTAAAACCCTCCAAAGGCTCCCTATTGTTTTCAGGACCCCTCTCCAGCCCACCCGGTCCTGGGGGTCCCGCTCACCCCTCTGCCTTCATTTTGCACCATGAGTCTTCATGTTCTCAAGAATCCAGCTGTACTGACCGCCTTTTAGTTCCTTGAATACTCTGTGCTCTCAAATGCTGGGCCTTCGCCCATGCCGTTCCCTCGGCCTGGGTCTCTTTTCCCTCCCCGAGTTCATTCCCACGCCTCCTTCAGATGGCAGTGCAGGGATCCCTACTGCAGGTTCTCAGTGTGCCTCTTCCTTCCTTTCTCATCAAGTTGACAATCGTATTGAATTGCTGTCTCTTTGCACCATTAGGTTCTAAGCTCCGTGAGGGCAGGAGAGTTGCTCGATTTCTTCTCTGCCTCTCCCAGTAAATATGACACAGAGCTCAGCATATCGGAGGTCCTCGGCAAACATTTGTGGAGTAAATGAATGAAAAAGCAAGCATAACCCTTTTCAGTGCTGTATTGTCTCTTCCAATTTTTCCCAGCTGTGAAACCCTTCCAGAAAAGACCGAGCAAAATGCAGTTGCAAAGTGGGGTTAGGGCATGCAGGTTTCTGTCTTGTGGACTTTGCTGGGCTTCCTCCTCGACAGGAACCAGCTACACTTGGAGGCAGCATGGGCTGTCCGTTCAGAGGCTTGTATTCAAATTCTGCTCCTTCCTGTCCGTGTGGCCTCAGATCAAGTACTCGCCCTGCTCGTTCTTCTCTGTAAAATGGGATAAGACTAGTCCTACCACATGGAGTCATTGGGAGCTGTCCGGGTGAATACGTGCAGAGCACTGAGAATGGAGTCTGGTCTACACTAACGACTCTTGAGTTATTAGGTTAGGAAAAGCCCCACCTTGCTGGCCTGGTCCACCTCCCTCCAACTGCCCCATGTAAGTGCCTGCCCAGCCATGGCCCCATCCTGCTCATCACAAAGGGCTGCCTGCAGTTTCCCTGTCCTCGCTCTTCTGGATTCGGGGACTTCCTACACAGGAGCCCAGCCCTGGACAGCAACGATGACCCGTGGAGAATGCATCACGCCTGTCAGGGTCCTGTTGCTTCAGCGGCCGGGGAGGCAGTGTCCTGCTGGGAGAGATAACTTCCCGTGAAGATGGATGGCTTTCCACTCCTCGACAGAACCCCAGCCGAGAGAGATCAGGGACCCTGCCGCAGGATGGTAGGGGCCGTGTGTATGAAGTGGCTAGTGGGCCCAGTGGGAGTGGACAAGGCAGGCCTAGAAGCTTCGTACACTTTGCTTCCCTAAGTCTCAGCCTTGCAGACTGACGAGCCCTCTTTCCTGGGAGAGGCAACTGTTTGGCTGCCCAAGTGTCCCTTTGCACAAGGAGGAAGCCTGGGGTTTGCAGCCATGTATTTCGGGGTCAGCGGCCTTGAGAAGTCCTTGCTTTGCCCTTACCTTGATCACTAAACTTGGACCCATGCCTTCCTTTCCCCCAGATCTGAGTTTCTTCATCCACAGAATGGAAATAATCTAGGAGATAAGCATGTGGGCCTCCCGAGCAGACCATCTAGGGAAATGGTCAAAAGCTTTCTGTAAAGAGCTAGCTGGGAGATATTTTGGGCTTTGTGGTCTTTTTGGTCATTGTTGTAACTACTCAGTTCTGCTATTGTACCACGAAAGCAGCCACAGGTGATATGTAGTGAATAGGCATGCCCCAATCCAGTTCCAATAAAACTTTATTTACATAAGCAGGTGGCAGTGGCATTTGGCCCATGGGCCCCAGTTTGCGAGCCCTGGTCTAGGACATAGTTCTCTAGAGCCAGGGTTCTGGATGCTGGCTGTGCCTGGGTTTAAGTCCCAGCTCTCGCTCACTTGCTGTGGGATATTGCTTCATCTAATGGCAGTTGTAAGAATTTGATAAGTTATACATTCATAGGTAAAAGCAGTTGCAGTGGTGTCTGGCAAACATTTATCACAATATGTGTTCACTCTCACTTTTGTCATTACAAAGTTGAGGAAAACATGGCCCCTGCCTTGAGGGATAGACAAATCTAAGAGGGTTAAATAGAGCAGCAAACCACAGTATCAGCCGACCATGAGAGGATTTGAGGCCATGTCTTAAGGAAATACTGTGGAGTAGATGGCTTATTGTTCCCCTTGGACTGCAGGGAACACTTTTGGGAAGGGCACATGATTTGGGTCTTGAAGGATGAATAGGAGTTTACCAGGTAGAGAAGAGAAAAAACGAATGCTGAGTAGGTGGAAGAGAATGAGCAAAGCCACAGAGTTTGGAAGGGTCCCAGCACAGTCTAAGTTGGTAGAGAGGTTTTGGGGATGTGACCAGAAAGTTAGGAAGGTGTCAAATTATGCCAAGCCTTGAAGGTCTTGAGAGAAATCCAGTGCCCTGTCATAGTTCCCTAATATCGCATGAGATCAGACCCCTCTTCTTTTCTCCAACCTTCTTCTACATGAGGGCATCTTTCATTGTTTCCTAATTGATTTTCTTAAAACAATGATTCATTCTTACTTTTCTAAGATGAGGTTCCCCAGGAGCAGACCCTGAGATGAAATTTGGGTTCTGGTAATTTATCCAGGAAGTGCTCCCAAGAGAGCAAGGAAGGGGAAGAGGGCAAGAGAATGCAAAGTTCAGCAGAAGAGATCTTCACCCCCGATAGAGCTCTGGGTGGAAGTTCTGTCTAAGAGTCTGTCCCTGTCACATTCCTGCACTAGAGAGACATGGATTGGCTGAGGGCTCTGCAAGAGGGACAGAGCTCCCAGGCAGGTCCTGCTCTCTTCTCCCAGTAGACACAGGGGTTTGGAGGACATGAGGGCCAGTTGCGCTTGGAGGGTTGGAAGGGCCATCCTTAGAAACAGAATTACAGAGAAGCTGGGAGGAAGGCATGTGAAACCTCTAACCAGGTTGGGGGAGCACTGGCAGCATCCACGGCTCTGCCTTGACAACCAGGAGCTGATGTCCTCCTGCATTTGGCACAACCCACTCTGGGGTAGCGTCACACTCCAGACCTTCTGACTGAGATCATATTGTCACACTCCCCTAGTCCAAATCTACCAAGGTGTGCAGAACCAAGTGAAAGGCTCTTAGATGAGCACTCAAGCCCAGCAACAAACTGACCCCAATCCAGTGTCTTATCTTGATGTGTCTATGAAACTTCTGCCCGATTTCTTGTTACCCCAAGACACCATGCACAATGAGCCCCTCTGCATCCCACGCCTCTACCCAAGATGATGCTCCTTCTCCTGTCTAATGACACCTGGTCCCCCAGTCTTCAGTTCTGACTTCAGAGCTCACCGTTTCTTCTAGCTCTTCAGTTCACCTGGTAGGCTCAATGAATGTGTTTTGAGTGAGTTCACGAGAGCATGATTTTAAAAATGTTTTTACTGTTTCTCAAGGAGCAGAGATTTGGGACCAGGGAAGAAAATAGAAAGGCTTGGCAACACATCACAGCACACACTACTGTTTTATCCACACCAGATAATGTTATTCCTATGTGCAAGTGAGGGAACTGCGGCACAGGGAGCTGATATACATGACCCAGGACCTCTGAGTTGGTTCTAGACTTTAAATCTACTTTGTTCTTGTCACTCTCAGAACTTGCTATCCATAGATGCAAATTCCGTGACGGGTAGTGAGAAAAGCATGATATTGGGTGCTCTTGGCATCTAATTAATCATTCAGACACCTCTACATACCTCTCAGTGTTTTTCCTTATGGGTTGCTTCTGTAGGTCTGTTATCTGACATTTTCCTATTTGGTTAAGACAAAGAAAAGACAAAGAAAAGAGAACGTGTAACTTAATGGTTAAGAGAAGAGCCTTGTAGCCTGACCAACCTGGGTTTGAATCTCAACTCTGCTTTTTTTTTTTGGCTGTGTAACTTGGGTTACCTAGCCTCTTTGAGCATCTGCTTTCTCAACTTCTAGAAAGGAGATTGTTAGGATGCTTATATGAGGTGTTGTCTTAAAGTGCTTGCTTGCTAGATGATGGAGATGATGAGCTAGTGATGACCTCAATGATAACAGTGTTGATGGTGCTGGTGACGATGGTGATGGTGGTGGTAGTGGTGGTGATTATGATGATGGTGATGGTGATGATGATGGTGATGATGATAATGGTGGTGATGATGGTGATGATGGTGGTGGCAGGGTGATCATGGTGATGATGATGATGGTGGTGATGATGATGATGGTGATGATGTTGATAATGATGATGGTGAAAGTCATGATGACCATGGTGGTGGTGATGATGATGATGATGGTGATGATGATGGTAATGACAATGATGGAAAAAGGCACCTTGGACTTGGCAAAATTCATCCTCAGGCACCATCACTGGTTGCTGGAACTACCAGTACCTGTGACGAAGCATTATTTCTGGCACAGTCATCCTTGGTAGCACATAGGAGGAACTTTCTTGGGACACACAGATAAGGCTGGAGACCACACGTGAGAAGAACAGGCTTGGGAATCAGAGGACCTCCTTCTCTTTTTTTGCACCACTGACACCAATTCCTGTGTGTCCCTGGGCCAGTCAACCCTTGTCTGCTTGTCTGAGCCTGTACTTTCTTCTTCCTGAGTTGACTAGGTTGGATGAGATGGAAGGGAACTCAAATTCAATGAAGCCTGCATGGGATGTCCTTTAGTATAGGTCTTACTGAGGAATCTATCATTACATTTTGGCTTATTTGAGTCACCCTTTCAAGAACTTTCAATCTTTTAAATCTTCCCTCTTACTGTTTGTGCCTGGAACTATACCCAGCACACAGAAGGAGGCCATTGAATGTTCATTTCCCAAAAGAAATAGTAATAGTCAACAATGAATTAGGACTTACTTGAAGGGCTTCTGTCACAGAGCAGACTCCCCAGGAGGCCGCCTCTGGGGTAGAGACCAGCAAGCTGGAGGTCTATGAGGAGGCTTTTAGAATCAATGCCTGGGCAACTGAAATGATAGTGCTCTAGTGATAAGACAGATCAAACAACAGGCAGGATTGGGCAGAGGCAGAGGGAGAAGTTGGGTTGACACCATCTGAGCCAAGGCCTCCGTCAACCGCGCAGGGAGCCCTAAAGCCAGGATAACCCTTCCGAGTCTCTGCCGTTGCGGTGAGGGACACAGCTGCCTGGGGAAGGCGGGGCGCCCTTGGGTGAGCTAGCTCTTTTCCCAGCTGAGGCAACCCCAGAGAGACTGACAGCTGAAGTCTGGCAGATGGCAGCACTCCTGACAGCTGACACAATAGACCTTTCATTCCCGAAATGGGAGCCGGTCACGGCATCCAGTATGGATTCCTCTCACTTCCATTACAAATGAGGAAACTGAGGCACAGGGAGGTGATCTACATGGCTCAAGGTTTTGTCATTTATGAGGAAAAGCTCTAGGATTCAAATCCCAGTAAGGTGGATTCCAAACCAACTTTCTTCTTGCTACACTCAGAACTTGCCAGAAGGCGTACTTTGGGGGGCACAGTTGCCTCCCACCTTGTTGGGAGATGAGCACAGCAGGGTTGGTAGCCCAGAGAGCCACGGAGCGGGGAGGAAAGAGATGAGGACAATCATCAGTCCAGAGGAGACATTTTAGTGAATAACGATTGTTTCTGCAATGAAAATAATTCGCTGCTTGGGAAAAGTTATTCCCCCAGAGCGGTGGGAATACCATCATTTATTTCTTCCTCAAGAAAAGTCATCCTTTGTTCCCTTTGAAGGGTAAATTCAGGGTGAGTAGTGGCTAAGCACTTTGGCTCTGGAACCCAGAAGAACTGGCTGGGATGCTCTGGGTCTCTCCTTTCTAGCTGTGTGATGATGGGCAGCTTACTTACCCTCTCTGAGCTTCCATTTCCTCATTGGGGAAGCTCATTTATCTATGGCCATTGTTGGGAATAACTGAGATACAAGTCTTTAAAGTGCCTGGCACATATTAGATGCTAGATGAAGGGGATTATCACTGGACCTCATCACTTCACATCCTGTACCTGGACCTGTTCTTCAGTCTCTTGGGCTACAGATTGTTCCCAAAGATTGTTCCCCAAACTGGGACTTTCTATGGGGAAAACAGAGCAACTCTTGCTGTGAGAGATCCACAGATGTTTTGATTTCAACAATATTTACAGAGAGAGGTGACATTGTTCCAGTGATCAGAAAGATCAAACAACAAACCTCTGATTGATTACTCCACGGGCATTTTCAAGAAAATTATTTCAATTTATGTAAATACATAAATCGTGCCTTTTAAATAAAAGGCACTAAGTGGAAACAATGCCTTATTTGAAATCACAAAGGGAAAAAAAATACCCGCTTTGATTCAACCCGACCATCTGCTCTCTTTTATGGCTTGAACAGTTAGGGGCTCTCTCGGCATTCAACCCATCCATTTCCCACTCATCGGCCAACCTGGCCCTTTCGTGATTCTCGGTTGGCATATGGTGCCCGACACTTAGCTCAGACCCCAGTCCCTGGAAGTGTGGACACCTGCCTAAGAGGGGTTTCGAATACCAACTGCCTAATGGCCACACCTAGAGTCAGCTCATGGTCTTCCCTTCCAATTCCACCAACACTCACTGAGGACCTCCGGTGTGTGGGGAGAGGGGAGTTAAGTAGGAAGTAGCAATGGGATCAACAGGGACCATGCCTCCTGCACATATACATAGATATATAGAAATATCTAGAAATAGATCTATAATAACATTTTAGCATGGCTCCTTTAAATAGAGCATCACCCCAGACCAGTTTCTCTGTGCAGGACTGGCTGCAGAATTTGAAGGGCTGGTACAAAATGAAAACGTGGGGTCCTTGCTCTTAAAAGGAAACCCAGCCTGGCTATGGATATCAGCAAAGGCGACATTCAGATGCAGAGAGAAGAGATGGTGGAGGAGGGGTGCGTATCACGAGTCTCTCCCCTGCAGTACCTCCCTCGCTCATTGTCCCGTCGGACCTCGAGGACAAAACATAAAGATGAAGCTATTTAGAATTCTAAGGTGGTGACAGTAGAGCACTGAACCAGGTGAGGACTCTTCAGAGCACAATCCCTGGGTGACCCAGGGGGCTGCACTCTGTGCACCCCCATGCCACCAGCCCTGACTCTGGGACACAACCAAGGTGCAAAGCCTCCTGAATGGACTGCCCTCCTACTGTGTTCTCACTTCCTGGGAATCTACCTCTGACTTCTGAGATGCAGGAAGGGACACCTTTTTTTTTATCTCCAACCCCCCCGCAAGCTTAGTACCCAGGATCTATAGTCATGGAAACCTCACGGGTTTTTGGAAACCTATACTCGATTTACAGAGGAGGGAAGGGAGGCAGAAAGAGGTGATAGGACCTTCCCCAAATGGAGCCTTTACTGAGTGTTCGGCCGTGATTCGAGCCCTGTGTCTTTGGTTCCCACCTCTGGGCAGCTCCCCGTATCTGACTTGGGCATAGATGCTCCCCAACCCGCCCCCCAGACCTGCCCACATGTATACACTCCCAGTCCCTGCGTCCCTGCCAGTCCCTCTCACCGTGCTCTGAACTTTTCAAACACAATAAGCCTGAAAAGTAATACATTCAGTCAGTTCCAAAAATAAAATGGATGCCCGTGGATACGTCTATGATTGACACAACGTATTGGCTGGTTTCACTGTTAATTAATGCAGAGAGGAATCATTAAATCAGATCAAATTCATTAAAAAAAATGTTCAGCTCGGTTGTGCTCTCCTCTTCTTGCCATTGTGAGGGCCATATGGACGGCTGGGGGAGGGCAGAGGGTACAGATACCGCGATTTAATTTTTCAAGTAACACTGTTCAAATAAAAATACATTTGTTTGAATGAGATTGCCCTGAAACAGTGTTTGCATTGATGGTCTGGGAGTAATTCTATTAAGCCGGAGCATATTTTTCATCAGGACGCAGGAAAAGAGGGTGACGGAGGGAGGGAAAGAGGAACTGAAAGCAGAATGTAATGTTATAGAGCTACAAAAAAAATCAAATATTTTAACCCATTTTATCTTGGGTTTCTCTGCTGGAGTTGCTAAGCATTCTCTAGCCTGCTGTGGGATTCAGGCGGTGCCTCCTTATTGCAGATGTGATCAGGCTCTGGGGTCCACACACATCCACCAAGTACCTGCCGTGCCAGGTGAGCTGGAAACCATACAGGCCTTGGGAACATTTCTTCATTGCTCCTGGAGAGAAGGGCGGCTTGAGGAAGCACTTTGTGCATGCGTGTGTACATGCGTGTGTACATGCATGCACACACATGCATGTACACACATGCACTCGTGCTACACATGCACACATGAACATGCTTGCATGATGCACACATAATGCACGCACTGTGTGCACACTCGTGCATGCACATATGCACACATGCTACATGCACGCATGCACACATGCATGCACATGCGTACACAAATATGCTTGCATGATGCACACACGTGCACATGCATGCAAACATACCTGCACGATGCACACATACTGCACACACAGTGCACATACATGAACATGCATGCATGCAGTATGCACACGCATGTACACGTGTACATAGCTGAATGTATGTGGTCTACATGCACACATGCATACATACATGCATGAACATGCATATGTATCACCTTTGGATGAGTTTATCTATGTACATATACACACACAACGTGCACATGTGTGGACGCATGCACGCAATACATACATACATGCGCATAATCATCTTTGGATTAGACTGTATACATGTGCAACCACACTCACACATACACGTACATACAACACACACATATGCACACCATGCATGAACATATACAATATGCATGGGACACGAATTTACACACACGCATATACACGCCTGCATACACACATATATCGCCTTTGGTTGAGGCCATATGTATACACACACATTGATCTTCACATATACATTTATCAGAGTCTGAACAAGTTTGCAAAATAAATTCGACTGTCCCCTGTGGCGTGCTTACTCTATACAGGACTCTGGGCTCAGGGCTGTGCAAACGGGACTCACTAGATTGTCCTGAACTGTAGGGTCTGTACACGTACTGTAGTATTCCCTCCATTTCACAGACGAGGACACAGACTCACAGAGGGAAGGGATTTTCCCAAAGCTACGTGGTAAGTGACTGTGCCTGGGGAGAGACCCTAAAGCTCTGGTTCTTCATCGGTTTTGGGATTCTGATCAGTTGACCGATCCCGGGAGGTCTTCGATGAAATCACGATTTGCCTATTTTCTCAGCTTTCCGTCTGCTCAGTGGAAGAAGTGGAGTTTCTAAATCGGGAAGCTGGGGGGGGGGCAGTTAGAACCCAGGAACGATCTCCTGACGTCTCACCCCAGCCCACCGAGAAAAGCAGTGCACTTTCTCTTTGCTTCCCTCCCTTCCCTGTGTCTTCTCCGCTTCTCTTCTCTTCTAAGGACACTTGTTATTGGATTTAGGGCCCACCCAGTTAACCCAGCATGATCTCATCTTGAGAGCCTTAACTGAATTACATCTGCAAAGACCTTTTTTTCTAAATAAGGTCACACTCACAGGTCCTGGGTAGACCTGCTATGCTCACACAGAACCTTTTTTTTTTTAAAGATTTTATTTATTAGAGAGAGAGAGAGCGCGCATGAATGGGGAAAGGGGCAGAAGGAGAAGCAGACTCCCCACTGAGCAGGGAGCCTGATGCGGGACTCGATCCCAGGACCCTGCGATCATGACCTGAGCCGAAGGCAGACTCTTCACCGAATGAGCCACCCAGGCGCCCACACAGAGAATCATTTATTCTTACAGTTTCTAATCCTTCTCCTCTCTCCCACCACTATTTATCTTTCTTAGTGTGTGTTTATCTCTCCCTGCAAAAATATAAGCTCCTGGAGGGAAGGAACTGTGGTTTGCTTACTGATGTGTCTGAAGATCTTCTCACGGTGCGGGCACACAGCAGACCCTTCGTAAACATCATTGCTCTCTGTTCCTAGTAGCTCTGTGTGTACCGGCTCCAGGACCGTGGCGGGAGCATGGCAAAACCGGGGCCTCTCTGTTCCTCCTCGTTGCACCTTTCAGGACCACCCGTGGTCTGACACCCAAAAGACCTATCAGACCTTATCCTAAGCACTCTCTGTGCAGTGAATCACTGAACCCTGATGACACTATGGGAGAGGGATAGTCAACATGCCCATTTTACAGATGAAGAAACCGAGTTTCAGAGAGGGGAAGTAACTCGTCCAAGTCTGTGGAAAAGGTCATAAATGTAGATCCCGAATGAATCTCTCCAATACCATCATTGTAGCACTTGAATGAGTTTTTATTTCGAAAAGCAACCTGCATGTGCTTACATCAATGTGCACGACATGAATAGCCACCCATGCACGCCTACAGAATCCCCTTGGGAGGAGACGATGTGTGTGTGTGTGTGTGTGTGTGTGTGTGTACGAGTGCATGCACAGGGGTGCACACGTAAGCATATTTGGCCAGGGGAAGGGACAGATGGCTTCATCCTTTCACTGGAGGTCAACACCCAGCCTGGATCCACCCGGTGGAAATCTCCAGGATAAATAAAAATAAGAAGCCAGCCGCCATCTCTCTGGTGGATAGTCTGGAGCGTGCAATACTTATTGGCCAACATGTCACCCTCCTGTGTCCCGGTCTGGTCCAATGAGGACTTTTGTCCAGGCGCACACCATATGCAGCTGGGTGTGATGCAGGTCCCCACGGCAGGGCTGTAGGGACACGGTGACATCTGGAGTAGGAACTGGAGGCCCTTGAGGCTGTATGTGACATTGGAAATCATCGGGTTCCTTGGAGTATGTCAAGAAAGAGTACCGAGGGGGGACCACACAGAACTATGCAAAAGCCTGAGTTTGGATCGGTCTTTGTGGAGGAAAGAGAGACAATCCCATTTGTAACTCGCCATGCAAGTCCTCAAGATGAAGACCATGTTGGACGGTTTGGCTCTTTACTGGACGGTTTGGCTCTTTACTGGACGGTTTGGCAACAGCCGCTCAGGGTCATGTCCCACGTACTTCCCTTAAGGCAGGTACAGGGGAATTTTAGGAAAAAACTGGTGCCAGGGAAGGGGAAGGTAAGATCAATCTTCCCAAAGTCCCCACTGTGTGCCAGCCCCTGGGAGAGCCTAGCAATCGTGCTGATTTTTTGCCTTTTCTGCACACAAGAATCATCCAAGGAGATTTTGAAAAACATACAGGATATCTGAGACCCAAAGCCAGAGACTCTGAATCAGTTTTTCTTGGCTGGGCTTGGACAAAGGTTATGTTTCAGAAGCAACTCGAATGATGCTATTATGAAGCTGGAGTTCAGAATCCACCGAGCAACCAGTCCAATCTTCGCAGCAACTCTCCAAGGTTGACACTCGCCGCACCTGCACTTTAGAGATGATGAAACCAAGGCTCAGAATGGCCAAGAAACTAGGCCAAGGCCACACAGCTAGCACGTGGTGGAGCTGGGACTCACGCCCAGGAGTGTCCCGCTCCAAATTCGGTGCTTTTTCTCCTGCCCAGGTGACCAAGGTTGAGCTGGGCCCCTGGACACCTTCAATCTCACTTGCTCTGACCCCAGTCACGTAGACCTGGTAATGATCAATGCCATCAGAGTCCAAGTGGCTCTATCTCACCACTCCTCCCCGGAGGACTGAGCCTTGGGGACTTTACCTTGCACAGGTCAGATTGCACTCCTAAAAATGGAATATGATCATGGAGGCAGGGCTGGATCAAGAGGGGCGGGGGAAGTTACCCAGCGCCTGGATTTTAGCTTTGTCTCCTTTCTGATCCCAGGGTTTGCTGGGACCCTTTCCAATATCCCCTCGAACGATACTTCCAGAGAAAAAGGAAGCATACAGGCTCCCTATAAGGGGTGTCGGGCTCCCAAGGGGGAAAGGGGCAATTTGGCCTTCTGTCTCTTTATTGCCTTAATTAGCTGTTTGGTGACCCGGCAGTCTCTTTGATGTACATCCAACGTCGGCCCGTGAAATATGGGGAAATGTCAGCCTGTCGAACAAGGGTCAGCCAGACTGTCAATACCGTCGTCCATCAAGTGATCCAGGCTGGGTGCTGGCTGCAGTGAGGTGATTGAGCCATCTGTCCCCTCCCCCTGGCCAAAGTGTTGGTGGCGTGTGGAACATAGCCGGTGGCTGGAGGTGAGGTGACAGTGTCGAGGCCATGGGTCGGCTGACTTCAAACCAGAGGCCCAGGGCAGCAAACAACAGGGAGAAAACAGAGAAAGCACAGTCCGAGTTAAACAAACTACAGAAAATCCCGAGGAAGACAGAAAGTCAACAAATCAGGATGAGAGGAGGATCTCTGGGACACCCAGTGGGTGGTAAGGCCTAGGGTTAACCCTATCTACACTGTTGGCTTTCGGGAGCTTTGAAATTTTCTCTGAGGCACTGCAGTGATATGTAACACACAGAGAAAAACAAAAGCCATTAGGTCTGAGAGAACCAAAACGTCAGTGTACGCTAATAATAAGACTTGGTTTAAAAAAATACATCAAAGTGATTGTGGATGCATTAATAAAGGTATACTTATTACAGTAAAGGGGGTGAGTCATTCATTTCCCAAGTATTAACTGAGCATCTCTTATGTGCCATGGATTATTGGAGTTGCTGGAGATATTACAGTAAATAAAGCAGGCACAAGTCCTTGCTGTCGTGGAACTTTCTTGATAACAAAAACAGATTTTAAAAGAATAATGATTGAATTATGTTGTGGGTTAAAATGTGCAATAAAGAAATATAAAAGAAAGACTTAAAGAGTTGGGAAGTGGTTTGTCATTTTAAATAGGGTGACAAGAGAAGATGGCTCTGAGAAGGTGACATTTGAAAACAGTCCCAAAAGAAGTAAGAGAGCAAGAGAGACAGTAACTCAAGTATCTTTGGGAAGGGTATTCCAGACAGAGGGGACAGCCAGTGCAAGGGTCTGAGGCAGGAGTCATATGGAATGTCTGAGAAATTGCATGGAGGCTATTGGAAACGGGAAAGACTTAAATGAGGGAGAAGGCCAGTGAAAGATGAACTTAGAGAAATAATACAGGTTAGGCTTTCTTTATAGGGCTATGCGGACCATGGAACAGCTTGGATCTTCCATTCTGAGGGAGACAGAGAGTTGTGGGAGGGTTTTGACCAGGGCAGTGACATGATCTGATCCCTTTGGCTACTTCTTGGAGGATAGGTTGCAGGAGGCAAAGGCAAAAGCTGGTAGATGAGTTAGGAGGTTTCTAGGTGGTTTTCCCTGAAGTGAGGTGGCTTGAAGTCTGTGACCATGTCCATCTTCGTGTCTGTGTCTGTGTCTGTAACTATACCTATAGCTATATTTCTTTCTACATGCAAACACCTATATACCTATATATGTGAGTGTATGGATGGATGGGTGGATGGACGGATGGATGGATGGATAGATGGATGGATGGATGGATGGATGGATGGATGGATGGATGGATGACTGGATGGATGACTGGATGGATGGGTGGATGGATGGGTGGATGGATGGGTGGATGGATGGATGGATGGGTGGATGGATGGATGGATGACTGGATGGATGGGTGGATGGATGGATGGATGACTGGATGGATGGATGGATGGATGGATGGATGGATGGATGGATGGATGACTGGATGGATGGGTGGATGGATGGGTGGATGGATGGATGACTGGATGGATGGGTGGATGGATGGGTGGATGGATGGATGACTGGATGGATAGATGGATGGATGGACGGATGGATGGATGGATGGATGGATGGATGGATGGATGGATGGATGGTTGGATGGATGACTGGATGGATGGATGGATGGATGGATGGATGGATGGATGGATGACTGGATGGATGGGTGGATGGATGGATGACTGGATGGATAGATGGATGGATGGATGACTGGATGGATAGATGGATGGATGGATGGATGGATGGATGGATGGATGACTGGATGGATAGATGGATGGATGGATGGATGGATGGATGGATGGATGGATGACTGGATGGATGGATGGATGGATGGATGGATGGATGGATGGATGGGTGGATGGATGGATGGATGACTGGATGGATGGGTGGATGGATGGATGGATGACTGGATGGATGGATGGATGGATGGATGGATGGATGAGTGAATAAATGGGTGGATAGATAGATAATGATGGTGTTTTCATATAGAGAAGTATCTATATAGTGTTATAATACATATATGCACACACCATATATATATATATTTACTTGGCTAATTGGTGTGAAAGAAGAGAAACAGAAGTTCCAATGTGTGAGGGTTTAGAGAAAAAGAATCTGTGGGGAAGCATTTGGGTGGGCAAGGGAAGCAGAGATTGGGCCAGAGACACCCTTGGATAGTGTATTAAGGAGTCTGGACCTGACCTGTGAGCACAGGGGAGCCACGGAAGGTGTTAGAGCAAGGAGGTATCATGATTAGGCTGGTTTCAGAATGATCCGTGACTACAAAGAGAGGAGAGGTGTGGGGACTACAGATATGGCTTTGGCAGTTGCTCAGGTGGAGGCCTGGTAGCCTGATCTAGAAGGCGGTGCTGAGGATGGAAACGAGTGAGCAGATTTGAGTTGTAGTCAGAATATAAAATTAAGGGGCGCTGATAAGATATGATGAGCTAAAATTATCCTGGTAGAAATTTATGATGTAGTCACATGTCCTCTTTGCAGTGCCAGACCCCACAAAGCCCTTCCCGCCCTCTTCCAGACACCCCTCTCCACTCACATGCCTCTCTCCACCTAGGAAGACCTTCCCCATGCCCTGTCTCCTTGTCTCCCTCTCCCCTTGCTCCCCTTTCAAGACAGTTCTCATTTCCTCCTCTATGAAGCTTTACTTGACACCGTTACACTGGTTTCCTCCCTGGTTCTCCTTAGATCCCACTTGCACACTGTAGTCATTCCTCCCAGGGCTACCACACAAGGTTGTGCAGGTTGGGCACTGCACAAACAGTCCGGCCAAAGTGTCAGATGGGGGCTAAGAGCTATCAATATGCCAAACCTTGACTTCTCAGAAAGGGCATCTTTTTCTAATTCACAGAAAGCATGGTGTGGCCTAGCCCGGATTGCCACCCTGAATCATAACTATCCATTCACTTGTCAACCTCTCTTATCAGACATGCCTCATTTCTCTGTTTCTAGCCACTTAGTACAGTGTCTGAATATTTACTGAATGAATAAATGAGTGGAGAGATGTATAGATGGATGGACGGAGAGAAGAAAGGATACTATTCATCCCAGCAGGATAAGTTAATCAACACCCACAAAAAAATAATTAACTTAGGTCAAGTAGCTCATTAGCACCTTAGAACATCTTGTCAAGATACTGCCATTTCTCCACACGAGGGGATGGCAAATTTTTTCCTAAAGGGCCAGAGAGTACTCAGCTCCGCTGTTGTGTGTGCAAGCAGTGGGAGACCATGAATGAATGAATGGGTGTGGCTGTGTTCCAATAAAACTTTATTTATAAACACAGGTGGCAGATAGTTTGCCTACCCAGGGTCTAGATATCTGTCTCACACAGAAATTCTCCCCTTGATTTGTTTCTTCCCAAGGGCGCCCTTCCTCCATGTGCATTTGGTAATGATATACAATGATGATGATGATAGTAATGGTTATTACTAACATTTATTCTGTGTTCGCTCTGGATCAGGCTCTGGCCTAAGCCTTTTTCATATATGATCTTAATGAATTCCCACAACCACCCTACAAGGTGCTGATGCTATCCCAGAGCATGGTAAAACAAAACAAAACAAAAACGAAAAGCAAACAAACAAAAAAACAGAGGTACAAAGAGATAAAGCAGCCCAAGGGCATATAATTTTAACTGGCAAAGCAGGTGGTCTGACCACTGAGTCTGGGAGATTAACAATTAGACTCCACGTGTCAGTATCATGATGTTAGTAGGTAAGAACAATGATAGCAGCATTTGCTGAAGGCTTATGCTGTTCCAAGCACACAAATACACATTAAGTGCTTACAGTGTTCTCTCTGAATTTTCTCAACCCCATAGCGAGGTTAGCCCCCTGCTGTCACAACTAGCCAGGATCGCACAGAAACAAATTTGGGTGTACATACATACAACATGCACCATGCCCCAGTTGCTGGGTACTTTCTAGAAAATGGACTGTCTGACTTCATGGCCTTGCTCCCCTGACGCCACGCTCAGTCCTGCATTTCTTCCTCCCTGCAGGGGGCTGTGCCTTTGGACTCCCTGGGTGCCTTTTATCTTATCGGACCCTTTCCCCTGCTCACTTTGCTAGCTGTCACGTTTGTTATTCTAGGATAAACTTTCGGCCGATGTAGCACATACTTTGGGGTCAATGCCCTGTGTTATCCTGAGGATAGTTCAAATATTTGTGGCCTTGTCAACCTCCGTCTCCCTGGACATGTGTCATGGCAGAGCGGGAGGGGTGTTTTATGCCTGGAGACTGGTGTGAGCCAGCGCGTGGCCAGAGGCCCTGCCTGGGAGGCCACAGAAAGCAGGTGGCAAACACAGCAGTTCTTGGCCCCGGGCTGGAAGAGCATAGCCCGTGGAGAAGGAAGAGGGAGGCTAGTGTTGACTGAATATCTCCTATATGGTGCTTTTGCGCCCATTGAAATAAGCCATCTTCCAAATCTGCCAGAAGGCAGGCATTCTTAATGTCCATTTCATTGACAGCAGTACGCTGAAGGCTGTGTTCCAATAAAACTTTATTTACCAACACAGGCAGCTGCTAGTTTGCCTACCCTGGGGTCTAAGATACCTGTCTCACCCGGCAATTCTCCCCTTGATTTGTTTCTTCAAAACAAAGAACTCAGACTAGTGCTTCAAAATCCATAAAATAAAATGCATAGGATCTGTAAGGAAACCAACAAGGTTCAAATACAGTCATCAGACGAGAAACTGGCACAGAGATATCTGGACGTCTACAGCAATTCTCAAAAACACCGAGTCGTAACAACGACGATGGCAGAGGTGTCGTGAGATGAAGGGACGCTCAAGTCTTTGTGACACCAGCTGGGTCCCAGCCAAGATCTGTGATTTCTACTGGTGCCAAGGTCGCGGGGGGCGGTCCATCCTGCCACGTGTCTGTTGGCTGCGTTCATAATGGAAAGAAACGCTATGTTTCAGTTCGAGGTTAGTGATGACAAAGATGTAGTATATTTGCTTCCCGATCAAGGTCACAGACACCCTGAATTCTATCCACGGAGATAGAACTCCGTGGGATAGAATCCCACTTGGGGGTCCGAGTGAGGACCCCTGAACTGGGGAGTGTTGGGCTGGGGGAAGAAGGCTCGCGAGGTGCCTGCCTCACGACCCCCAGCTCCTCACATTGTGTCCTCTGGCTTTGTCCCCAAGTGAACCAGTTAGCCTGGCTGCTGGCTGGGAGGGCAGAACCGCCTTTGAAGCCATGCTTCTCTTTGAAGTGCACATTCCATCAAGCCCTTCCTTGAGACGGGCAAACCTCCGTTGCCCCCCGCAAACCCTCCCTTCGTGAACATTCCCCGAACAGTCCAAAGACCTCTCTCACACGGTTTCTGTTAGTTTTTTTGTTTTTGTTTTTCCGGCGGAGGACGCTGGTGGCCTGGTGGGCTGGCCTTTCAGACAGGACTTTAGACTTTGAAGAAAGAGATCATTTTCAGATAAGTTGTCATTCCGAGCCAGGTTTAAGAAACAGAGTGGCTTTGCTTAAGGAAACTAGAAATACCATTAAAATAGAGCAGCACCCTGGTTGAGCTGTGAGGGCTCTCGGACTTACACAGGTTTGGGTGGGAATTCCTTACTTGGTAGGTGGCTCTGGGGAAGTCACATATGCTTGCTAAACCTCTCTTTACATGTGGGGAAACTGAGGCAGGCTCAGAGCTGCTAAGTCACTAGTTCAAGGCCACACAGCTATGCGCGGATGCTGGGATTAAAACGCAGGTTTATCTGACTGTGGAGCCAACAGAGGGACTGAGGAAAGAAGACAGGCGGCTCCTTAGCATCTGCCCCAAGGACAACAGCAGTGATACTAACAAGAACAAAGGCCCCCTGGGAAATGCAGACTGTGTACCAGGCACTGGGTTAGGCACTTACATGTGTGTTTTCTTGAGCCTTCCCAACAGCCCTGAAAGGTGGGGATTGATTCCCTACTTTCTAGCAATAAGAAAGCTAAGGTCAGAGAGGTGATGTGACTTTTCCAAAGTCACACAGCATGGATGGCGGAATGCAGGCCCAGCTAAGCCTC
The DNA here is from genome assembly GCF_024610735.1 of Ursus americanus. Taxonomy (NCBI): domain Eukaryota; kingdom Metazoa; phylum Chordata; class Mammalia; order Carnivora; family Ursidae; genus Ursus; species Ursus americanus. The sequence goes on along the minus strand of NC_142156.1, from coordinate 13,916,981 downwards.
AACCCTGTCTGCAAGCAAAGCCCCAGAGATCTCTCTGGGAGTCAGGGAACTACCCTTTCCAGGGCAGAACGCCAAACGGTCCCACGCTGAGTGGGCTGATGGTGGCACGTGGTCCGCTAGGATAAAAGTCAACACTGGCTACTCTTGGAGACGACTGGAGGGAAGGGACCCAGAATTTTGGAACAGGTTGAAGAGGGCAGGGCAAGGGGGGGCCTAATCCACTGGAAGAAGAAGCTGGTCAGTGACGTAGCAGATGTTCCAGGGCTGGCTGGGCAGAAGGGCTGACACAAGGTGGTGGCTTATGTCCACGTTGACCTGGAGGCTGCAAGATGAGAAAGGTGCTGCCCGAGATGTTCTCAGACAGGCAGCTACCAGCATCCCAGAAGCAGGACAATGTCTTCTGCACTACCTTCCTGTTTCCCAGACTGGAAACTTGCGCTCACGGGACCCCTGCATGACGCTTCTATGGCCTCATGGGACCGAACTCGGGGCCTGACATCTCCTGCAAGGGGCTGAGCCCTGCCTGTTCCCCGGGCCTCTCTTGCAACCCAGAGCTCACATCTGCAGCCCATCTGGCTGGGCTGAAGAGCACAGTCCACCGTCAGGGGAAAGGAAGCCTCTCTGTGGGTATTTCAGGCCTGGCCTGGAAAGCCGAACCCTCCTCCCGGGCCAAGATCAGTGGAGAAACTCAGCCCAGTGGGCTGCTTGACAAGAGAGGCTTCTGGCCTTGACTTTCAGATTCCTGAGTCATCTCTCCTTGGGCCCATCCTCGGCTTGACTTCCTTGCAGGGGCCTTTGATGAATAGATGAGATAATGGATATGCTTTGAAAAAGATAAAACGCTGAACAAAAGGTTGTGCTGGCCACAGCAATGGCTGTGATGGATTGGCTAAACCTTGAACTTCCTTCCTTCCCAACGGCAAAGACTGCTCCCAACCTCCGCATCACTGGGACAGCCAGCTTGCCCACTGACCCTGCCCCCCCCAACACCCCATTGGAGTGTGTTGCATCCATCAACCGGTAGAACCATCAAAAAAGTATGATGCTTTGGTCGGGGTTTGAATGTGCCCATTTTACAGATGAGGAGACTGAGGCAGGGTGAAATTCAAGAACATGCCCAATATCGTACAGCTACTTGGTACTGACCCGGGTTTGGACCCAGGCCTACTCATTCCAACCCTGACCAAACACCAGGGATTTAGTTAATGTCTTCAGCTCAATTAAAATATAGCACAACAATAAGAACAAGCAACATGTGATTTTGCAAAAATGTCCATGTCAGCTCCTGCAAACCTGTAGAAAAGATGACTTTCCCTCCTCACTGCAGCTGGGGCTCTTGGCGTGAGTTGCATCAAGTGGACGTCCCACTGTAGGGAGATGAGAGATTGTAGGATCGCACACTTGGAAAGAACCCTAATGACTATTTAGGGCCATCATTCTCCTCCACTAGAGCGCTGCCAAGAGGCTGTCCAGCCGATGCTTGCACACTTGCAGAGATCCTGCAAAGTGGCCGAGGCTATTCCCAGACAGCTCACAGTTACCTAGTACTCTTTTGGACAAACTGACACAATCTCTTGGAATAGAAAATGTGGTCTTCCTACTACCCAGAGTTGCATGAGAAAGTACAGGAGTACCCATAGTTCCACCGTTACAGCAGAAAGTTTGAACCAACCTATTTATCTCCAGATAGGGGAGCAAATGCAGAAGATGTAATAGAGCTGACCCTTGAATGATGTGGCGGGGGTGGTTAGGGGTGCTGATCCTGGGTGCCACTGACAATCTGCATATAACTTTTGACTCCCCGAAAACTTAACTACGAAGCCTATTGTCCACTGGAAGCCTTGCTGATCACGTAAAGAGGTGATTAACACAACTGTGTATGTCCTGTGTATTATATATCGTATTCTTACAATAAAGTAAGCTACGGAAGAGACGATGGTAAGAGAATCATAAGGAACTGTACTGTGTTTATTGAAAAAAAAACTCCATTTAAGCGGACCGGTGCCCTGCATACCCGTGTTGTTCAGCGTCAACTGTACATTCCTTCAATGGAACATTATATAGTCATGAAAAAGAATCTGCTGAGTCCAAATGTATCCCTATGGGTAAATCTGAGAAGCACCAGGGTGAATGAAAAGCTCTTGTTCCCAAATATTTCATACGGTATAGTATGGTGTGTGTTTAAAATAATCAACGTGAAAATAAACTTTACATTTTCTACAGTAAATATATGTGTGCAAAGGTATTTGAAAAAGTCTACAAAAGTAATTAAACTAACAACTGTGGTTGTCTCTGGGAAGGAAGAGAGAGAGGAAGGTGGGCTGAAATTTGCCGTATTTTTCCCCCTGAATATATGTGAAGGTGGCTTTGCCTTTTTCCTGAATCAGAAAGTTCTATTCCCACAGCGATGGCATGTGAGCCCATTTTCAAACCCCTGACGTCCTGTGTCTTCTCCCCTGTACGTCCTCCTATTTCTCTTCCTTCCCCCGCCTTCTCATGCTTTCTGAGATTAAAGAATTAAAAAAAAATACAAATAAGAAAAGACCCATCCGTTTCCCTACGATCCAGAATTAACCTTTATGAACATGTGAGCATGTTTTCTAACTGCCCCTCTTTAATACCTGTACATCTTAAAATTACCCAGTAACACGTGAATTCACAGTTCTTACGTACAATGGGAACATTACCGGGAAGTAAAATTCCTCTTGCTGTCCAGTCTTCCCTAGCTCCGCCCACCCACCCAGACTGTCGTGAATTGAGAATACAGAATCTCATTTTAATATGATTTTTGCATACTTGATATGAATTCTTAAAAATATAGAGGGCCTCTTGGGTGTTTTTAATTTCTTAACGGGGATATAAATCACTTCACGACCAGAACTTTCTCTCCATGTCATGTTTTCAAGAAATCCCCCCGTTGACACGTAGAGCTCTGGTTCAGTTACTTTGATTACAGTCTTAAAACACATGCTTGTATGGAATTACCTGTATCCAGTCCCCTGGTGGTGGGCATCTAAGTCGATTCCAATTTTTTCTATCATAAAAATTCTATAGTGGATATGCTTGGATATGTCTCCTTGTGCATTTCTCCAGGGGTGATGCTTTCCCTCCCCAGGAAGTGACATGTACTTCTTTCCCTCAATAAGCAAGTGTGTCCAGAATTGAATCGGGTCTTCTAAATGTGGTCTCATCAGACTCACCAGCCAATGAGCATTTACTTTAGAACCTGCTACGTGCTGCTGTTATATAGTGAATACAAGGCAAACATTACCCCCTGCCTAGTTAGAGTTTATAATCTCAGGTGGGAGACCAACAGCAAATGAGCATTCCAGGCTGTGAATTAAATATAGGTGTGCAATGTTTTGTGAATATGGGGCCAATAAGAGCAAGGATAGGGGACCTAGCCTAGCTTGGTTCAGGGAAGGCTTCCTGGAAGAGGTGATGCTTAACTGTGTTCCAAAGGTTCGGTGAGTGGAGAACTGGATGGTCGATAAGCATTTCAGCAGAGGAGACCTAGAAACAAAAGAGAACAAGGTGAGTATGTTCCTACCTCAGGGCCTTTGCACATGTGGTTTCCTCTGATTGAGATGTTTTCTACCCAGTTTCTTTGTGAGATCCTTGGAGATCTGTAACTCCCCCACATTTGTGATCTGTGTGATCCTGTCTGCTGCCTCACATCAACAGGTCCTATTATCTGACTGCCCAATGCCATCTCCCTGGTCCCTGCAAGGAAGAGCAGAGGAGGGGAGGTTGCTCTGGTTTGGCCTCTAGACCTGGCAAACAGAACCCCTGTTAAGGCACAGAGTCTGGAGCACACTGCTTGGGTTCAAGCCCCAGGTCTTCTATTTTCCAGCTGTGTGACCTCACAAAAGTGACTTCCCATTCTGAGCAGGCTGTAAAATAAAGATAAAAATATTCTCTAACCCTGAGAGTCACAGTGAGGGCTCCGTGAGTCCTCAGCTCAGTGGCCTGAGCAGAGTGAGCACTCAATCAATGGTGGCAAAAATCAGAGCAGTCATAATAATAACAACGTGGGCTGCTGCTTGAAAGAGCAAAAGGAAGTAGACAGCTCCCTGGGAATGAGAAAGGAGAATTTCCCATGAGAGAACTCTATAGACTGTCCCCAGAGACAAGGTGGGCAATTACTGAGTGACTGATGACCTTGAGCCCCAGCCCCGTTTCCTGGAAGCCTTTAGCCTTGAACCCAAGGGTGTCTCTCCAGCTGGACTGTGGGTGTGGAGCTGAGTAAATACTTCATCATTGATCAGCCCCTGTGGTCCAGATGTTTCCCCAGAGGCTTGGATGTGGGTGAGTGGGAGGTCCCCTCCAGGTCTTGTTAGCTGTGCCTGCAGAAGAAGCTAGAAGAGAAGGTGGGGGTGGGATACATCTCAGCCCTGCTCCTCAGGACCTCTGACCTCTGTTGTCGTGAGTGGACACGTTATAACTTCTGACCGATGTAGGCAGGGAGCCCTGGTAGAGTAGGTCCTCGGGACCTCCTTATCAATACTAACACAAGTGTACAGCTAATTGTACTTTTAATAAATACCATGCACCATACTAATCATATATGATCTTGCTAAAAACTTTCTGCTACTCTGCGGTGTGGGTCCCCCCTTATCTCCGCTGTCTAGAGTAGGGAAACTGAGGCTCAGGGAGGTGAAGTCACTTGCCCGAGGTCAGTCGGGTCAGCTGCAAATGCAGGCTCTTATCATTTAGGTTATTAGTGCAATCTTTTTCCTTCTACAGTCTGTCACTTAGCAGCTGGGATCTTGGACAGAAAGCTTAACCCCTGTGTGCCTTGGTATCTTGGGCCATGCTGTGACATGCAGACAATCCCTCTTACTGTTGCCGAAAGGATTAAAACCAGCTAGTGGATGTCCAAGGCTCATGTCAGTATCTGGCTCGCCCCAACATGCTGTTGTGGATCATTGGAATTGATTTCTTCCCTGGTGTTTGTTGGTCATCTTATTTGTTTTGTGAATAGTTTCTTTATGGATTTCCTTCCCTAGATTTGCATTTTGATAAAGGTTTTTTTTTTTTTGAAATTGGAGAAGCTTTGAGATAAAGGACAGACTGGTCCTCAGCCCCATGGCCCCCACCCCATGAGTATGGGATGAGGATTGATCACAGGGGCTAGGTGGGCCTTTGCCTCCCTGCAGCCTTCAACGGCAAGGAGGAGCCACAGGGTGGTGGGAGACCAGCAGAAAGACTCCAGGGCAATGGTGAATCAGGAGTCCACACAAGAGTTAAATGAGATTCCCCTCTTAGTGGACCACCCAGAAACACACCAGCCTCACTGAAAAGATGTAAAGTCTTGGAAGAGAAGATCTATCTCCCATCTATTACTGAAGAGATCTGAACTCCCCCAGGGGCCTCTTCCGGGGCCGACTTCCTGCCTGGGACCTCTCCAAACCTTCTCGCCTTAACCCTGGATGACTAGCTCTCCTTTTCTACTCTCTGTTCCTTCCATGCCCCCCTGCTGTTGGCCCTGCCCCGGATCCTGGCAACATCCTGCTCTTCCCCTGAACTAAACTCCCCCTCCAGCTTCCCAGTGCGATAGGAATCTTAAATAAATGCTTCCTGTCCCTTGACCACCTTATCTCCCATTCCTCCCGAATGGCTGACATTCAAGAGCCACAGGCAGCTTTGCGCTCCCTTCTAATTTTAAACCTGCCCTCTGAAGCTCTCTCCTCTTCCTTCTTAAGGTTCCGGGAAAGGCCAGGGGGTGTCAGAGGTCCCTAGTGACTGGCTGAGTCAGCAGAGACGGAAGGCCTCCTTCTTAAGTTCCCAGGGAGGGAGTCTGGAGCTAGGGATCCCGGGCGAGGCCATTCTGCAGCGCCCGCCCCGGCAAGTGTGGTGTCCCAGGGGCAGAAGAGACTTCGTGCATCTTAACTGAATTCCTAACCGAGGTTAGGAACGACTGGGGTAGAAATAAACCCAAGCACGTTTATGAAGTAAGGAGCTAGCTAACATTCGGACACAAAAACACTGAATTGTCCTTCGTGGAGGGGACAAGCCCAATACCCAGTCACGAGCATCTGGGGCAAAACCGGGATTCTCCCCAGAAGCGGCACAGCCTGCCCACTCTTGAGGTCCTTGGGAGGCTGACTTCCGGAGATGTCATGTGACCCACTCAGGCCCAGCCAATGAAAGTGTTGCTGGCTGGCGATTGGTTGTGGGTGGTCACGTGACTGAAGTTGGGCCATTCGGAACCAGTAGAAACTGGATGCTGAGGCTTCTTTTCGGCACTCCTGGGAGAGATGCTCTTTCAGGTGGATGCGGCTAACAGGATGAGAGGAGTCTTCTGAGAGCTGCGCTGCCCGTTGGACGTCCCTGTTCGAGTGGAGCCGACACAAGGGGAAACTGAGCTGAGATGAAGAAAGAACACCTAAAGCCCAGAGTCTCTCTCCCGAAGACAATTCTCCTCTTGGAATTTTCAGTTACCTGAGCCCATAAAATCCCTTTGTCTTTAGTGTTCTGTCACTTGTAACCACAGATGCACAACCCTCCCCTCGTGCTCCCCCCCCCAACACACCCATACAAGCATACACAATAAGGTGGGGAGAAAAAAAGAAAAAGGTGTACTGAGAATGTATCACGTGCCAGGATGTAGCTTCAAAACAGCTTTCAGAGGGAAAGCTCATGAGTCCTATTTGATGGATCATAATTCTGAAGCTCAGAGAGGTTAAGAGGCCTACCTAAAGTCACACAGCCTGGAGGTCATAGAGATCAGATTTAAGTATGTCTGCCTATGTCAAAGCCCTCACTTTTTATAAAACACTGAGCTGTCTTTAAAAGAAGCCTAAAGGGGCATCTGGGTGGCTCAGTCGGTTAAGCGTTTGCGTTCGGCTCAGGTCATGACCCCAGGGTCCTGAGATCGAGCCCCACATCGGGGCTCCCTGTTCAGTGGGGAGCTTTCTTCTCCCTCTCCCTCTGCCCTTCCCCCCAGCTCATGCTCGCTCGCTCTCTCTCTCAAATAAATAAATAAAACCTTTGAAAAGAAAAGAAGCTGAAGGAGGTCTTCTAGTCTAGATTATGGGAAGTGAGTTTGGCCACCATAATTAACTATAAGGCTCCTGAGGTCTCCTATGGACCACGGTGCCCCTTTACAGGTGTCCCATTCAGGCCCTTCCCGCCCTTCTTAATCCTGCCATCATTCTATGAAACAGTCGAATCTCTCCTTCCTCTCCCTTCTCAGACTTTTTCACTTGCTTCTCTTCCTCTGCTCACCTCTGGCATGAGTCTGTCCCACAGTTCACCCTTAGTTCATTCCTTGGCTCTTAACATGCCTCTTCCCTAAGCCTCAGACCCATAAACACCCACTTGTGTCTCCTCACATCTGCTCCTGGAAGTCCCCCAGGCACCTCCAGCTCGGAATGTCCAAAATGGAGCTTATCACCTTCCCCCAAACCTGCGCTTGCCCCTCTGTTTCCCGGCTCATCTGTGGCATGGTCAGCCATCCACTCCATCAAACTAGAAAAATTGTGGAATCCTGTTCAACCTCATCGCGTTCTGCACTCGCCCCACCTAATCAATCACGCAGCCCTGTGACTTTTACTTCCCATGTAATCCCCAGGCTCGCCCTTGCACTCATTCCGGTGAGCGCTGCAGTGCTGGCAGATGGGAGAGGACATGACAGTGTGCGTCCTGCTTGGGGAAACCAGACCTGGGCTGCACCTCGTGTTTCTTTATCTTTGTGCAAACAGCCCTAACACACAGCCAGGTATCGTTTGTGCTGCTGTCTTTTCATAATCAACATTATTGCGGGCTCATGGATTTTACACTTTACGAGATACAAACTCTTTCTCGACCAGACCATGATGTGTGTTTCTGGGTGTGTATCTGCACACACAAGTCTGCTTCCTTCTGACACTTATTCCTATGCCCCTCGATTGACAGAATCTACAAGATACGGAGAAAATCGCAAGATGTTTCTGCAAAACCCCAAGCTTGCTTCTTTAACTAGGTCATGGTTAGTGTTATTTTCATAGCCCCGCACTCACGTGCTACAAGACGACTTACCTCTGCTGAAAGTCGAACACCCACACAGAGATTTACCGGAAGGACTGTTGAGAGGATTATGTAAGGATATGCCTGCGAAGCACTTAGCTTTTACCCAGCACATGGAAGCATCTAGTACATTCTAGTACCGTGGTTATCATTATTACTATTATTATAAGGAAGAGGCTGTTTTATTATCATGTTCTTTCTGGGTCATGTCCTTAAAATTTCGCTTCTTGATAAATGACTACAGACAGCTAAGACAGAGCGGTTCCGTTTTCATCCTGAAAATGAGCAGCACCTCCTTAATTAGCAGCCACTGGGAACATCAGAGTGTTGTCCTCTCACTGTTTATATTAACAGCTTTCATTCATCACACATAAGATAATAGACATCGCCATCCCACCACACCATGTGTGAAAAAAAAAATACTCAAGTTAATTGTGTCTGAATAGATGTTTGTACCGTCTGAGAAAATGTTCAGAATGGAAACTATTTAAGCCTCTCTCTCTTTATACTGTCTTTTTTTTTTTAAGATTTTATTTATTTATTTGACAGAGACAGAGATAGCTAGCGAGAGAGGGAACACAAGCAGGGGGAGTGGGAGAAGAAGAAGCAGGCTCCTAGCGGAGGAGCCCGATGTGGGGCTCGATCCCATAACGCTGGGATCACGCCCTGAGCCGAAGGCAGACTCTTAACCGCTGTGCCACCCAGGCACCCCTCTTTATACTGTCTTGAAGTTGAAAAGTGGCCCACTGAGAAAAAGTTGAAGAGATGGGACCTATCACTGTAATTGTGTTTCCATGATGTAACAGTGACTTAGCCAGCGTTCCTGCTTCATAGACAGCAGTACTCTCTTGTGCCTGCTCTCCCAGCTTGCAGACTGAGGCTCAGAGGGACCACACCACCTGTCCCAGTGGGCAGAGCTGGTCACTCCCCATACAGAACAATAGGTGCCATGGGTAAATGGTTGTACGTGGGGATTAAGTAAAATAACACAGGTAACGTCCTTAATGCATTCTGAAAGTGCTGGTTGCCTTGTGCTGGAAATTAACACTATTGTGGGCATTTTCACATTTTTAAAAAATAGCTGTGTAGTATTCCAAGGCAAGGGCCAGCAAATTATGACTTACTGGTGAAATCCAGTTCCCTGCCTGTTTTTTGTAAATAAAG